>NC_048298.1:137874145-137943046 GCF_013100865.1 Trachemys scripta elegans
GAAAAATCAGTTTCACACATACAGAATGGGAAGAGACTGTCTAGGAAGGAGTACAGCAGAAAGGGATCTAGGGGTTATAGTGGACCACAAGCTAAATATGAGTCAACAGTGTGATGCTGTTGCAAAAAAAGCAAACATGATTCTGGGATGTATTAACAGGTGTGTTGTGAGCAAGACATGAGAAGTCATTCTTCCGCTCTACTCTGCGTTGGTTAGGCCTCAACTGGAGTATTGTGTCCAGTTCTGGGCACTGCATTTCAAGAATGATGTGGAGAAATTGGAGGGGGTCCAGAGAAGAGCAACAAGAATGATTAAAGGTCTTGAGAACATGACCTATGAAGGAAGGCTGAAAGAATTGGGTTTGTTTAGTTTGGAAAAGAGAAGACTGAGAGGGGACATGATAGCAGTTTTCAGGAATCTAAAAGGGTGTCATAAGGAGGCGGGAGAAAACTTGTTCACCTTAGCCTCTAAGGATAGAACAAGAAGCAATGGGCTTAAACTGCCACAAGGGAGGTTTAGGTTGGACATTAGGAAAAAGATACTAACTGTCAGGGTGGTTAAACACTGGAATAAATTGCCTAGGTAGGTTGTGGAATCTCCATCTCTTGAGATATTTAAGAGTAGGTTAGATAAATGTCTATCAGGGATGATCTAGACAGTATTTGGTCCTGCCATGAGGGCAGGGGACTGGACTCGATGACCTCTCGAGGTCCCTTCCAGTCCTAGAATCTATGAATCTATGATATCTGGGTTGGGAATTACATAGGGATTTGCTCACTATAACATGAGAGTAATAATTTCAGGATTTGATCATATTTACCCACTTCTACATTAGTTTGTGGGAATGGAACAAACTCTGGATTCAATCCCTTTTTTCACATGGCAAGTAGAAGGATGGGCTGATTTCTTACCTGAGCAGGTCACTCCAACAATGGAAGGATGAGCGCATGTTGACTTTATAGTCCGGGTTTCAAATCTGCAGTCCCAGATTGCTGACTCACTCCCATGACAAACATCTCCTACCACCAAGTATGGTGTGGAATCTTCTCCAAAGTGGGCAGCACTATGGATACTAACTGCAGAACCACATCCCAAGTGTTTGCAAGCTACTGCAGCATGTTTCATAGGTGAGACAGTAGAACACAGAATGAGGCTCAGTTCACCAGTCTTAATCATTGCTCTCCCAGCACATGGGTTGCTTCCGTTGACCAGCTTCAGATCAGTAGCTCCACCTTCAAGTAGAATCAGGACAGAGTTATTGGAGAGAGCCACATCCCCATTATTATTACTAATGGACTGGTCAAATAGTATTTGAAGAATATAATACTGTAACTCCTCGCTTAACGTTGTAGTTATGTTCCTGAAAAATGCTAATTTAAGTGAAACGATGTTAAGTGAATCAAATTTCCCCTTAAGAATTAATGTAAATCGGGGGTGGGTGGAAGTGGGGTTAGCGGTTAGGTTAAGTTCCAGGGAAATTTTTTTTTTCACCAGACAAAAGACTATATATATATATATATATACACAGTCAGGACCGGCTTTTTTCCAGGGTTTTTGCCGCCCCAAGCGGCGGGAAAAAAAAAAAGCCGTGATCGCAATTGCGATTGGCTGCACTCCGGCGGCAGCTCCACCACGCCACTTTCTTCTTCGGCGGGAATTCAGTGGCAGGTGCTTCCCTCCAAGAGGGACCCGCCGCTGAATTGCCGCCGAACAGCCCGACATACCGCCCCTTCCCCTTGGCTTGCTGGGCTGGTGCCTGGAGCCATCCCTGTACACAGTATAAGTTTTAAACACATAATTTAATACTGTACACAGCAATGATGAATGTGAAGCTTGGTTGAGGTGTTTAGGTGGTGGAGTCAGAGGGTGGGATATGTCTCAGGGAATGCCTTACTGCTAAATGATGAACTAGCACTCGGCTGAGCCCTCAAGGGTTAACATATTGTTGTTAATGTAGCCTCACACTCTACAAGGCAGCAGGGATGGAGGGAGGAGACACAGCATGGCAGAGAGAGACAGAGACACACACCATGTGTGTGTGTGAGAGAGAGCGAGACAGAGACACATAGTATGTGTGTGTGGGGGGGAGAGACAGAGACACACATCACTTGTGTGAGAGAGAGAGACAAGCATTGCCCCTTTAAGTACATTGATCCCACTCTAAGTACACTGCCTTTTTAAGTAGATCAGCAAGTTGAGACAGCAGCTGCTGCCAGCAAGCTCCCTCTGTCCTGAGCCCTGTCGTGTCCCCCCCTGCTCTGTGGAGATGGGGGGCAGGAGCAGGGGGAAGGAGACACCCTGACATTAGCACCCCTCTTCCTCCCCCCTCCTCCAGCAAGCAGGAGGCTCCTGGGAGCAGCTCCAAGGCAGAGGGCAGGAGCAGCACACAACAGTGGGGGGAGGGACAGCTGAACTGTCTGGAAATTGATAGCCTGCTGGGCAGCTGCTGCACAGGGAGCTTAGGAGAGCTGATGGGGGGCTGCCAGTCCACCCTCGTTCCAAGCCCCCATCAGCTAGCTCCAACGGGCTGCTCTTTCTGCAAGCAATGGACAAAGTTGGTGGCTGCCAAACAATGTTATAAGGGAGCATTGCACAACTTTAAACGAGCATGTTCTCTAATTGATCATCAACATGACAACGCTAAATACGGAGTTACTGTACTAAGCAGTCTTGCATCTGAAGAAGTGAGGTTCTTACCCACGAAAGCTTATGCTCCCAATACTTCTGTTAGTCTCAAAGGTGCCACAGGACCCTCTGTTGCTTTGTACTAAGCAAGGGTCAATAGTTTATTGCTTTATGAATCAATCAGAAACCAATGCTGTGAATTTTGATCATATTCAATGTTCTAAAATAGTCTCTAATAACAATAGGTGAACAAAGGCTGACTAGGAATCATACAGAAATCCTCCAATGTTATTTGGATTTGCTAGTCAGACTCCCAAATAATTCACCAAAGTCACATCATTGTGTTTCTGGTCCCTTATTGTTTCTGGTCCCTAAACACAATCCACTGCAGCTTGGTTGTGTCAGAATGAGGTGGACAAGAGGGAAGAAGCACCTATAAAGAGTGTTGCTGCTCCAGGAACTGTTAGATAAGTAGTTGCCATATTGTATTATTAACTAGGTTAGGGGATTTTAAAAAATCTTTTAGGAATAGATTGTATCACTTTGATGCATGTTGAGTAGCAGCTTACTGCATTGATTTCAGTGGGACTACTCACAGAGTAAGGTACTGCTCACTGTGAGTAAGATCATCAGAATCTGGTTCACTATGCCCGAATGTGCACAAACCGGAGCTTTCTGTGCCTTTGCATTTGAACTTCAGATTTCAAAATAGCTGCAATCATTCCTTAGTGTGACACTCTGCGGTGTCTGTGATTTGTCCCAATTGTGATTGTAAGTTTTTGTTTTTGTTTTGAAAATTTATTTAATAAATGCAAACAGAGAGAGGAGGAAGTCCCATTCTAAATGTAGTGGAATCCCTCTCATCATGTATTCTTGCTACAAACCTGAAGAGGGCTTTCACTCATATCCAAATTCATGTTGGCCTTTTGGGGATCCTAACTGTCTAGTCTCTTCCATCTAGGTATGTCTGCCTCACTCATATCGCACATATCTACCAGGTGTAGGTTTTGGAATCAGCACCCTCTGCTTCTTAGCACAGTTCCATGCTAAAGCTGACTGTCACATCTTCCCAGAGTTTAGTTGGTAGCTGCAGATTCCAGCTACAAGAAGGGATTCGCTCTGTGACATTCTATACCTTGGGGGAGCATGCTGTAACCCCCATATTCCTCATTTTCATATAATCATGATCTTACATATAAAACATGCCATATAAGGTATCAGGGGAAAGGTTATGATCTGCTGAAAGTCATTTCTCTATCCATATATGTATTATCATTAATGCATATGAAGTTATGAGAGTTGTGTAGTATGGTTGTCACTCAAACATGCTGTAAGTTGGAGGAATCAGCCAAATATTAGTTCCCAAGGGGCAACAGCAAGGAAAGTAACCAATGCCAGGGTTGAGTGTCAAACAACCCATCAACAGCGATTGTCCAGCAAAGGAGCTACAATGCAACGACTCACCTGCATGAGGCCACACCAGGGGAATTGCTTGACCTTGCTTGGAGAGACTCAGTAATGCTCACCTGACTCTGAAGTGTGAGGGGCAAAGCCAAGAGGGAAGAAAGGGCATGATAAAAGGGAGAGACATTTGCCATGCTCGCTCTCTCTTCCACCTACATCTGCAGACACCACCACCACCAAGCAACTGAAGCGCTGACTAAAGGGGAGAGCCTGGCTGAAGAGCAGTCAGCCTGTAGTGAGAAGCATCTAAGTTTGTAAGGACATTGAAAGTGTTAAGATCAGCTTAGAATGCATTTTGCTTTTATTTCATTTGACCAAATCTGACTTGTTATGCTTTGACTTATAATCACTTAGAATCTATCTTTATAGTTAATAAATCTGTTTGTTTATTATACTTGAAGCAGTGCGTTTTGTTTGAAGCATGTCAGAGACTCCCCTTGGGAGAACAAGCCTGGTACATATCAATTTCTTGGTTAAATTGATGAACTCATATAAGCTTGCAGCGTCCAGCAGACATAACTGTACACTGCAAGATGGAGGTTCCTAGGATTGTGTCTGGGACCGGAGATATTGGCTAGTGTCATTCACTTGCAATGGGAAGCAGCTTTCATGCCAGAGGCTGTGCATGAACAGCTCAGGAGTGGAGGTTCTCACAGCAGAGCAGGGTAAGGCTGGCTCCTAGAGTCAAGGATTGGAGTGACCTAGCAGATCACCGGTCCGGATAATACCAGAGGGGAACATCACAGGCTTCCTCTCCTGTTTGTCTCTGTTGGTCATTCATACTTTAACTGTGTATTCAAGGCCAGATGGGTGTCTGACTTCTGTTGTTAACATAAGCCTTGTCCCATGTGCATGAATGAATACTGCCATTATTGCTGGCTGCATCAGTAGCACACACAAAGTGTCAGATTTTCATTGGCCTTTGCTCAGCTACACAAGGGGGCAGTAAGGGGACGAAAGTACAAGTACAAATACAAGAAGGTACTCAATGCTTTTTTTGCCTCGGTCTTCACAGACAAGGTCAGCTCCCAGACTGCTGCACTGGGCAACACACTATGGGGAGGAGGTGAGCAGTCCTCAGTGGTGAAAGAATAGGTTAAGGACTATTTAGAAAAGCTGGATGTGCACAAGTCCATGGGTCCAGATCTAAGGCATCCGAGGGTGCTGAGGGAGCTGACTGATGTGATTGCAGAGCCATTGGCCATTATTTTTGAAAATTCATGGCGATCGGGGGAGATCCCGGACGATTGGAAAAAGGCAAATACAGTGCTCATATTTTAAAATGGGAAGAAAGAGAATCCGGGGAACTACAGACCGGTCAGTCTCACTTCAGTCCCTTGCAAAATCATGGAGCAGGTCCTCAAGGAATCCATTTTGAAGGACTTGGAGGACAGGAAGGTGATCAGGAACAGTCAACATGGACTCACCAAGGGCAAGTCATGCCTGACCAACCTGATTGCCTTCTATGATGAGATAACTGGCTCTATGGATATGGGGAAAGTGGTGGATGTGATATATCTTGATTTTAGCAAAGCTTTTGATACGGTCTCCCACAGTATTCTTGCCAGCAAGTTACAAAAGTATGGATTGGATGAATGGACTATAAGGTGTATGGAAAGCTGGCTAGATTGGCAGGCTCAACAGGTAGTGATCAACGTCTCGATGTCTAGTTGGCAGCCAGTATCAAGCAGAGTGCCCCAGGGGTCAGTCCTGGGGCCAGTTTTGTTCAACATCTTTATCAATGATCTGGATGATGGGATGAATTGCACTCTCAGCAAGTTTGCAGATGACACTAAGCTGGGGGAAGAGGTAAATACGCTGGAGGGTAGGGGGAGGGTCCAGAGAGACCTAGACAAATTGGAGGATTGGGCCAAAAGAAATCTGATGAGATTCAACAAGGACAAGTGCAGAGTCCTGCACTTAGGCCAGAAGAATCCCATGCACTGCTACCGGCTGGGGACCAACTAGCTAAGCAGAAGTTCTGCAGAAAAGGACCTGGGGATTGCAGTGGATGAGAAGCTGGATATGAGTCAGCAGTGTGCCCTCGTTGCCAAGAAGGCCAACAGCATATTGGGCTGTATGAGAAGGAGCATTGCCAGCAGATTGAGGGAAGTGATTATTCCCCTCTATTCGGCACTGGTGAGGCCACACCTGGAGTATTGCTTCCAGTTTTGGTCCCCATACTACAGAAGGGATGTGGACAAATTGGAGAGAGTCCAGCAGAGGGCAACAAAAATGATTAGGGGGCTGAGGCACATCACTTACGAGGAAAGGCTGAGGGAACTGGGGTTATTTAGTCTGCAGAAGAGAAGAGTGAGGGGGAATTTGATAGCAGCCTTCAACTAGCTGAAGGGGGGTTCCAAAAAGGATGGAGCTAGGCTGTTCTCAGTGGTGGCAGATGACAGAACAAGAAGCAATGGTCTCAAGTTGCAGTGGGGGAGGTCTAGGTTGGACATTAGGAAACACTATTTCACTAGGAGGTTGATGAAGCACTGGAATGGGTTACCTAGGGAGGTGGTGGAATCTCCATCCTTAGAAGTTTTTAAGGCCCGGCTTGACAAAGCCCTGGCTGGGATTATTTAGTTGGTGTTGGTCCTGCTTTGAGCAGGGGATTGGACTAGATGACCACCTGAGGTCTCTTCCAACCCTAATATTTTATGATTCTATGATTTGCAGCAAATATTGTAAAAAGGTTGTTGTGTGAGGTGTATGAAAAGGTTATGATTTGCTCGTTATGATTATGCTATCTGTATGTGTGTATCATTTTTTTATTTGAAGTTATGAATATTGGCTATGTACTTTTATCTCAATGTGTAGCATTAGTGAAGCATTTGGTCAATTTCTTGAGAAAGGAATTTGCAGATTAAGTGACCAATCAAGAAACACTTAACTGACAATGGACCTTGGGAGACTGCAATCCACATGAAAAGTCTTCCTGGGATGTTCAAGGTAGCATGTGAGCAATGGCTGATCTCCCTGTAAAAGAACTGATTCATGCATGGGCATGTGATTTGCCCATGTGGCTACAAACTCCATCTGTTATTTTGCACAAGAGAAAAAACTGATTTCCGCCCGCAAGAGAAAGAATATAAAAGGCTCTGGAAACCCCTCCATTTGTCTTCAATCCTGCTTCTTACTTCTAGAGGAAACTTGCTACAAACTGAAGCTCTGAACAAAGTACTGAATGACCCATCCCAGCTGTGGATGTACTCCAGAGACTTGATTTGAACCTGCAGTTTATTCCATCACTGCTACAAGCCTGAACCAAGAACTTTGCCATTACTGTATGTAATTGATTTCATTTAACGAATTTTAACTCTCATCTATATTTCTTTCTATTATGAATAAACCTTTAGATTTTAGTTTCTAAAGGATTGGCAACAGCGTGATCTGTGGCTAAGATCTGACTTGTATATTGACCTGGGTCTGGATCTTGGTCCTTTGGGATCGAGAAAACATTTTTTCTTTTACTCAGGTATTGGTTTTCATAACAATTCATCCCTATAACAAGTGGCCCTGGTGGTGATACTGGGAAACTGGAGTGTTTAAGAGAATTGCTTGTATAATTTAAGGTTAGCCAGTTGGGTGAGACCGAAGTCTTCTCTGTTTGGCTTGTTTGATGTGCCTTAATAATAAAGGAAACCCAGCCTTGGTCTGTAACTGCCCTGCTCTAAGCAATTTGTCCTTAATTGATACTCTCAGTTGTGTCCCGCCAGAGGCAGCATCGTTACAGCTTGTTCCCTGTCCCCACATTGACTCAAACCCTCCCAGGCAGTCCATAGTTAATTCTGTGTCCTTCTTTTAGAATGGCATGCCCTGCACCCAGCCAATCAGGTTTGCACAGAGTAGCAGGGTGGGGGAAAGGGAGAAGAGAGAAAGGGGGAAGGGGATCTACCCAGTTCCACACTCTTTTTCACTTCTTACAGGAAATAGATAAGGGAATAGATTCAAAAGTTTTATGACTACTGAAACTGAAGATACCACCTCAAGGGAGGAGAATTCACCAAGATAGGATTACTTAGGCCTGGTCTACACTTAAAATTTAGATCAATATAGCTACATCACTCAGGGATGTGAAAAATTCACACCCCTGTTCACCGTAGCTATGCCAACCTAACTCCTGTTGCAGATGTGGCTAAATTGATGTAAGAATGAAAGTTAGATTACCTAAATCGATGGAAAAGCCTCCATCACTGTAGGAAGCATCCAGGGGCGGCTCCAGGCACCAGCTCAGCAAGCGCGTGCCTGGGGCGGCAAGTTGCGGGGGGGCGGCCTGCTGGTCGCTCTGAGGGCGGCATTCAGGTGGCCTTCCGCGGCATGCCTGTGGGAGGTCCGCCGGTCCCACGGTTTCAGCGGCAATTCAGTGGCGGGTACGGCGAAGCCGCGGGACCAGCAGATCACCCGCAGAAACGCCACCGAATCCGCGTGACCGCAGACCGACCGCAGGCGTGCCGCTGAAAGCTGCCTGACTGCCGTGCTTGGGGCAGCAAAAAACATAGGGACACCCCTGGAAGCATCTATACCATGGTGCTCCAACAGCACACCTGCAGCACCACAGCTGTGCTGGTGTAGTGCTTGGAGTGTAGGTACACCCTTTGACTGTAAGCTCTTTGAGGCAGGGACCATCTCTTTTTCTGTATCTGTACAGATGAAGCACAGTAGAGTCCTGGTGCATGACTAGGGCTCCTAGGCACTATGGTAATACTACTGATAAGAAAGAAATAAATTTTCAAAGAGAAAGAGGAGATGATGATGACAAAACTAGCCCAGGGCCACGGGTCTTGTCTTTGCTTTCCACCAGCTACACAGGGGCAGCCCTAGACTAACTGCCAGTAACTGGTGCCCTAGGCGAACCATGCAATTGGCACCCTCCACCCCCAAACCCCAAGGGCAGATCTAAGCTGAGGTTTTTGGTAAACTGGGAAACATTTTGCCCTTTTTTTCTTTTAGTGTATTTTAAGCATTTTTTTTAAACAGAGGCTTAATTATTTGGTTTGTCTGTCCTTCCATCTGTCCAACCAATGTTTCTGAGATCAGATAAAATAGAGACACAAAATTTTCAGAATAGATTTGTACACGACAGCTAGATGATATTTCAGTCCGATTTTAAATAAAACTGCATTAAAAATGTTAATTATAATTTTTATTATTACAAATCCAAAATCATCCATTATGCTATCCTGCTTTAACTGCCATTACCACCACATCCAATATAGAAAGAAATAAGAAAATGAACTTTAATTAAATGAACTTTAATCTATATTTACAAAACACTCCGACTAAAGAACTCTCTGTGCTCTTAAAACATGACTTTTCTTGCTTTAAGTTTTGAAAATTCAGTCACTAGTTCTTTTAGATCCAGTTTTCCAGCTATTTCATGCTCTGTTGACATTGTGGCAAGTCCAACAAGTCTCTCTTGCACCATTGTTGAACGCAGATATGTTTTTATCCTTTTTAACTTTGAGAAGCTATTTTCCCCACTAGCTACAGAAACTGGCAAAGTTAAAAGAATGCGTAGAACTATAAAAATGTTTGGAAAACTGTCTGTGAGTTTATTTTCACAAACAAACTTCAGTACTTCTTCAGGAGTGGAATGTTTCTTAAGTCGTCTTGAAAAAGCCTGAAGCTCATTACACAAATCTGTAGCATCAATGTTTTTTGAATTTTCATGAGTCAATGCCAACTTCAGTTTTATACAAAATTCTCTTATCTGTTTTTCTGTTTTCTTTTGCAAGCTGTGGATATCATATAGAAAGCCAAATACTGACTCTAGCTGCTGCATCTGTTGAAATCTTTCGTCAACCGAGTGAATAGCAGTATCAAGGACTGCGAAGTAGAAATTCACTTTGAACCTTTGTTTTGGGTTCTGAATGGGTGTGTCTCATCCTTCATATGAAAGCTGCTGTTTCTTTTGCCAAATGCAAACTGGCTCTGGTTCAAATTCTGTCAGAAAGTCTATTTCTTCAGCAAGCTTGAGAGAATCTACCAGTGTTCTTTCAAACCCTTCATCACTTCTGAATTCCTCCAGAATATTTTTAGTTTGCTGCAGTTTTTCAATAGCAGAATGTACATTCAAGTTCTTTTCCTGAAGCTTCTTACTAGTGAGGTTAATCTCGAAAAGGATATTATACCACAAAATGAGTGAAGTCACAAATTTGAACTTGGAAAGGTCATTTGCAAGAGCTTCTGCATCTGAACTTGCCATATTGCCAGATGATCCAGTAAAGGTAGTATTATCAGAAATTTTAATTAGGGCATCATAAATGTTTCCAAGTTTATAGCAAAGAGGCTTCAAAGCATCAATGCGACTTTCCCATCTTGTCTAAGTGGTTTCACAGTTAGAGAATTCACATGGTGAGTCAGAATCTCCCAACGGCGGGTTGAGCCTGAGAAAAACACATAAACACGTTGCACCAGGTCAAAGAAACTGCTTGCCTCCGAACAGCATCTAGCAGTATCATTGACAACCAAATTCAGAGAATGTGCACTGCAAGGAACGAAAAAGGCCCTAGGATTGATTTCCATCATTCTCCATTGCACACCATTGTCTTTATCCTTCATATTACTCCCATTATCATAGCCTTGGCCACGTACGTTTTCAACAGATAATGACATTGTTTCAAGCTCTTGTAGAATAGTTTCAGTCATAAATGCTCCAGTCGTCTCCTTCAGTGGTACGAAACTCAAAAAATGTTCCTTTATAAGCACTTAAACATTATCTTCATCTGCAGACTTTTCCATATCCATAAAACAAATGATCATCATAATTTGTTCCACATGACTCACATCTGGTGTACAGTCCAGTATTATTGAAAAATATTTTGCAGAATGGGCAGCTTCTACAATTTTCTTTTTAATTACATTTGCTAGGATTTGAATTAGTTCATTCTGCATATTTTTTCCTTAGTAATGAACCTGGGTTTCATGATCAGTTATTTTACGTAGATGCTCCTTCATGACTGGATCAAACAAAGCTAGGTATTCAACAAATTTTAAAATGTTCCCATTACCTGGAGTGTATAATTTTTCATTTCTACCGCGGCCGTGGAATGCTAAATTATGCCCACTGAGAACTCTCACTAAAGCAATCAGACGCTCTAATATTTGTTTCCAATATTCTTCTTTTTCCTTGATCACACGTAAATTTTCTTCATGGATCACACGTAAATTTTCTTCATGGATGGCTTTTCCTTTTTTCAATCATAATTCAAGTTCTTTCCAATTTTGAAAACATTCTAAATGTTCTGTACTTCTTTCATGTGAAGAGAAAAATTGAAGCTATGTTTTTCCAGTCCTTTGAACCATTTTCAGTAAGTGATGTACCAATTGCTTGATTTCTAAACAACTTGCAGCAAAAGCAAGTCCTTCAACACTGAATATTGTAACCAGTTTCGATGAATTTCTTCCCCATTAATGAGTTTCCTCTTGTAATGCTGAGCAGAGAATTTTCTTTTATTTCCATCCTCAGGGAAGGGAAATTCATGAACTTGTTCGGGTCCATGTTCCGTGAGAATTTGCTGCACACTGTCATAACATCTAGGCCATGAAGCTGGGTCCCCTTACTGTAACTTGTTTATAACTTCCTCATCCTTTCTTCCTTCTACTTCATTTACTTCAATTTCTGCCAGTGTCTCTAAATTTTCTTCACTTCCATATCTGTCTGATGCTGTGAGCTGCCTTCATCTAGAAGTAAGTTTCTATCATCTTGAGTTTTCACACTGCTTTTTTGTGGATGTGAGCTACCCTCATCTCAAAGTAATATACCTTCATCTTGATGTTCCAAACTGCTTCCATGCAAATGTGAGCTAACCTCCTCTCCAAGTAAAATTCCTTCATCTGGATGCTGTGAACTGCTTCCATCTTTATTTCGATTAAAGAAAAGATATTTCAGGAAGGATCCCTGCTGTTTTGCTTGGTCCTTTTCCTTCTCAGCCTTTTGTTTATGATACTCAGCTCCTGAGGGTTTTCTTTTTCCTCTTTCTGCCATGGGGCATTTGAATATTGTTATGTACTAACTGTGCTCCCAACTGCAAGCATTATAGCATTAAGGATGGCTGACACACCACATGGTTGGCGATTTAAACCACACTGCAGCCATCCCAACATGTCACTGCTTAAAGGTTCAGTGATTAGTAACATACACTCACTTACCTATTAAAACAGTTAGTTACAGAGTTTACACGGAAACAAAATGACCTTTTTTGACATTATAACCCGATACCGGTTGTTTGGAAAGTAATTCCCTTTCTCATGGTTACCCGCTTGGAGTGTGACATCATCACTTCTGTAGTCTATTAAGCATTAACACTGTTACTTTTCTTTTATGGACCTTATTTATTACATGTGAACCAGTTATAACAAAGAAAATTTCATAATTATACAGCCCGATAATAACGCTAAGGTTTAATAACGCTTAAAGATACTCACATTTTGGATTTATAATGCTGAAAGACGTTATTCTTTATTCTTTGGCACCAAGAAACACAATTCTCCACAGTATTCGCTCGATTCTTAACCATCTACCTGCGACTTGTGTTAAAATGACCGTTTGACATCTCCACTCTACATGAATTTCTGGCTTTGCAATCTTGATGTATATTTGAGTTAGGTGTCACTAGCATTGCAGCTCTTGCCACTGGCAAATGTGTTTCATTGTGGCTGAGTCATTGCTTATCAAAATTGTGGCGTGGGTCATCTTGACCCTAGGTCGCAAATTAAAAAAAAAATCGCCAAAATATTATTTATTTTTGCAGTAAATAAAAGATTTGACATATTAATAAATTCTCAGAAATGTAGAGAAATGAATTATAATTCATATTCCCTCCGTATCACATGGGAATTGAAATAATGCCATCTTTGTTATTTTATTTGTACTTTTTTCATTTTTTTTTTCATTTTTTTTTATTTGATTTTTTCCCTCAAATTTGGTGCCCCATTTAACTTGGCACCCTAGGCAACCCCTGGTTCACCTATACGGATGGGCCACCCCTGCAGCTACATGAGCATTCTGTTGAAGCCAAGTCCTTCTGAATGTTGGAGGAATATCTGCAGGACAGTAACAAAGCAGTATCTACAGCTGATCAAATACTAAAAAATGAAGTTGGTGGATTATTCGCATACTGATTCAATCATATCTCAGCTCCTTAGTAATGCCAACTTCAGGAACATTTAGAAATCTAAGCAGACACTCTGGTGACCTTCCCCAGACCTGGTGAAGACCTCGGTGAAGCACAAAAGCTTGTATCTTCCACCAACAGAAGTTGGTCCAATAAAAGATGTTAGGATCCTGGGATTGGGGAGGGGGTAGAGTATGTGATCCATTGTGGAGGGAAGAGAGTTATTAGAAAATTGGTGTAAATTTGTGAATTTGACTGCCTACCTAACTCTGTCTATTCTAGCCTAGTGTAGGCTTTTCTATAATACCTATAATTGCAGCAGCTATATACTACCTCTCCGACTCCTACACAGCTAGGTCACCAAGGCCCAGGATAGATTGTCTGGAGACTAGAGATTTGGTCATATTAGTTCATACACATGAATTCAAAGTTGAACACTCATATTTGAACAAATCTTCTAATGTCTTTCTGACACAAGGTAGGTGAGGTAGGGTTTAATCCCTTACTGCTTCAGTCAGTCCTGTACCTTCCAGCACCCATACTCCTTTCTTGTTTTTGCATTTGTTGTCCCACATACTCAGTTGTGTTCTGGGCCTTGTGGTCGCTCCCCTCAAGCGAGGGGTCCAACATTTAGTTTTGGGTGGGCCTAGGCTCACCCTTTCCCAGAATCCAAATAAACCTGTCATTTCCAGGAAGAAATTATTGTGGGCTGGAAATATACAAGTGGCAGGATGGCTGGTTTCTTACCTCCACAAGTCACTCCAGCATAGTTTCAGGATTTGATCATATTTACCCACTTCTACATTAGTTTGCAGGAATGGAACAAGCTCTGGATTCAATCCCTTTTCTCTCATGCCAAGTAGCAGGATGGCTGATTTCTTACCTGAGCAGGTCACTCCAGAATAGGAAGGATGAGAGCACGTTGACTCTGTATTCGGATTTTCCAGTATGCAATCCCAGATTGTTGATTGATAACATACATCTCCCACCATCAAGTACGGTCTGGAATCTTCTCCAAAATGGGCAGCATTATGGACACCAAATGCATCTCCACATCTCAAATGTTGGCAAATTTCTGCAGCATGCGAAGCAGTAAAACACAGTTTCATCCACTGACCGTTACGTTCGATCTCCACTCTCCCAACACATGGGTTGCTTCCGTTGAACAGCCTGAGATCAGCAGCTCCACCTTCAAACACAATCAGGACTGAATTACCAGAGAAAGCACTGAGCCACGTCCCCATCATTATTATGAATGGAGCTGGTCAAATAGTATTCAACAAATATAATATTTGGCAAATAGCAGTGTTTTGTGTTTTGTGAACCTTTTGCAAACCAAGTCCCAATGTTTTTTTCTAAAATATTCTATATTCTCTATTTCAAAATATTTCATTGGCACTAGATGGAGATGGTAAAATTGTTAATAATGATATAAAAAAGGCAGGAGTGTTCAATAAATATTTTTGTTGTATATTGAAAAAAATCAAGATATTGTAGTCATATCACATGAGGATGATGAAATACCTTCTAGTCCATTAGTAACTAAAGAGGATGTCAAACTATCTACTGGGGATAAACATTTTAAAATCAGCAGGGCTAGATAACTTTCACCCAAGAGCAGGCTGAGAAGATTTCTAGCCTGCTGATGTTCATTTTTAATAAATCTTGGAATAATGGGGAAATTCCCAGAATATTGTTGAGATTACTAGAATAGCTGTGTGACCAGGATTCCAGAGGGGGCACAGTGAGATTGCTTAATCAGGGAAAACTGCAAAGAATGGGGCAGACAATTCCCAAAATTGGTAGTTATTTCTAATAATTAGATTCACCAAGCCAGCAACAAAACAGCTTTTACAATACCTACTGGTTACCCAGAAACCAAAAATACAGTTCCCTTTTAAAGCAACCCAGACTTGGGCTTCCACCCAGACAGCCAAGTCAAATATGATGAGGGGATTACTGAAAATTTTGTTCATCATATAAAAAGTTGTACCATCCCAACGGATCAGACACATTACTCTCCAGGTCAATGAATATTTCAGATCTTATCCAAATACATGCTTACAGCCAATTCTTATTAACTAAACTAAAATTTATTTAAAAAGAAGAAAGAGTATTGGTTAAAATATCATTATACATACAGATATTAATATGAATTAGGTCAGTTTCATAATAGAGATTGTGAGCTTTAGAGTTGAAAGGAATTAGATTAGTTGAAAGAGAATTAGTTTAGTTGAACCAGAATTAGTTTAATAGGTTATAGTTCACTGTCCAATATCAGGGTGATCCAAGACTGGAGACCTCAGTCTTGCGACTAAAACTTCCCAACAAAGCTTAAGGAGATCTGAGATAACAGTATCAGGGCCCTAGAGTTCTTTTTATAGTTCTCTGGCAGCATCTTAACAGCGTACAGTCGTTGGGTGAACAATAGATGATGATAGAATCATAGAATCATAGAATATCAGGGTTGGAAGGGACCTCAGGAGGACATCTAGTCCAACCCCCTGCTCAAAGCAGGACCAGTCCCCAACTAAATCATCCCAGCCAGGGCTTTATCAAGCTGGGCCTTAAAAACCTCTAAGGAAGGAGATTCCACCACCTCCCTAGGTAACCCATTCCAGTGCTTCACCACCCCTTAGTGAAAAAGTTTTTCCTAATATCCAACCTAAACTTCCCCCACTGCAACTTGAGACCATTACTCCTTGTTCTGTCATCTGCTACCACTGAGAACAGTCTAGATCCATCCTCTTTGGAACCCTCTTTCACGTAGTTGAAAGCAGCTATCAAATCCCCCCTCATTCTTCTCTTCTGCAGACTAAATAATCCCAGTTACCTCAGCTTCTCCTCATAAGTCATGTGCTCCAGCCCCCTAATCATTTTTGTTGCCCTCCGCTGGACTCTTTCCAATTTTTCCACATCCTTCTTGTAGTGTGGGGCCCAAAACTGGACACAGTACTCCAGATGAGGCCTCACCAATGTCGAATAGAGGGGAATGATCACATCCCTCAATCTGCTGGCAATGCCCCTACTTATACAGCCCAAAACGCTGTTAGCCTTCTTGACAACAAGGGCACACTGTTGACTCATATCCAGCTTCTCATCCACTGTAACCCCTAGGTCCTTTTCTGCAGAACTGCTGCCTACCCGCTCGGTCCCTAGTCTGTAGAAGTGCATGGGATTCTTCTGTCCTAAGTGCAGGACTCTGCACTTGTCCTTGTTGAACCTCATCAGATTTTTTTTGACCCAACCCCCCTAATTTGTCTAGGTCCCTCTGTATCCTATCCCTACCCTCCAGTGTATCTCCTTCCCATACTGTGTTGCCCAATGCAGTAGTCTGGGAACTGACCTTGTTCGTGAAGACAGAGGCAAAAAAAGCATTGAGTACATTAGCTTTTTCCACATCCTCTGTCACTAGGTTGCCTCCCCCATTCAATAAGGGTCCCACACTTTCCTTGAACTTCTTCTCGTTGCTAACATACCTGTAGAAACCCTTCTTGTTACTCTTAACATCCCTTGCTAGCTGCAACTCCAAGTGTGATTTGGCCTTCCTGATTTCACTCCTGCATACCTGAGCAATATTTTTATACTCTTCCCTGGTCATTTGTCCAAGCTTCCACTTCTTGTAAGCTTCTTTTTTGTGTTTAAGATCAGCAAGGATTTCACTGTTAAGCCAAGTTGGTCACCTGCCATATTTACTATTTTTTCTACACATCGGGATGGTTTGTTCCTGCAACCTCAATAAGGATTCTTTAAAATACAGCCAGCTCTCCTGGACGCCTTTCCCCTTCATGTTATTCTCCCAGGGGATCCTGCCCATCAGTTCCCTGAGGGAGTCAAAATCTGCTATTCTGAAGTCCAGGATCCATATTCTGCTGCTCTCCTTTCTTCCTTGTGTCAGGATCCTGAACTCGACCATCTCACAATCACTGCCTCCAAGGTTCCCATCCACTTTCACGTCCCCTACTAATTCTTCCCTGTTTGTGAGCAGCAGATAAAGAAGAGCTCTGCCCCTAGTTGGTTCCTCCAGCATTTCCACCAGGAAATTGTCCCCTACACTTTCCAAAAACTTCCTGGATTGTCTGTGCACTGCTGTATTGCTTTCCCAGCAGATATCAGGATGATTGAAGTCCCCAATGAGAACCAGGGTCTGTGATCTAGTAATTTCTGTTAGTTGCTGGAAGAAAGCCTTGTCAACCTCATCCCCCTGGTCTCCTACCTGAGACTCCCACCATGACATCACCCTTGTTGCCAGGGCCGGCTCCAGGCACCAGCCAACCAAGCACGTGCTTGGGGCGGCACCTGGTAAGGGGCGGCCAATGTTGCGGTGGTGGGGGGCAGCGCAGCGCGACGCTCGGCGGGGGGGTTCCGGTGGTGCAGCGCTCGGCAGGGGGGTTCGGCAGCGCAGCGCTCGGCGGGGAGTGGTTTGGCAGCATGGCGCTCCATGGGGTGTGTTTGGCGGTGCTCCGCGTGGGGGGTTGGGTTTCGACAGCGCGGCGCTCCGCGGGGGGCGGGAGGTGTTCAGCAGTGCGGCGCTTGGGGGTGTTCGGCGGCGTGGCGCTCGGCAGGGGGTTCGGCAGCGCTCCGCGCAGGGGGGGAAGCTTCAGCAGTGCGGCGCTCCGCGATGGGCGGAGGTGTTCGGGAGCGCAGCACTCAGGGATGTTCAGCGGGGCGGCGCTCGGCGGGGGGTGTTCGGCGGCACTCCGCGCAGGGGGGTTCAGCAGCACGGCGCTCGACGGGGGATGGGGGGTGTTTGGCAGCACGGCGGGGGATGGGGGGTGTTCGGCGGTGCGGCACTCGGCAGGGGTTTTCGGCGGCGCGGCACTCTGTGGGGGAGTGTTTCGGCGGGGCGGTGCTGGGGTGGGTTACGGCGGGGCGGCGGTTTTTTTTGCTGCTTGGGGCGGCAAAAAAGTTAGAGCCGGCCCTGCTTGTTGCTCACACTTCTAAACTTTTCTGCAGTTTCATACTGGAGCTCTGCGTAGTCATACTGCTCTCTTACATACAATGCACTTTAATTTAATTTTAAATGAAGCTTCTTAAACATTTTAAAAACCTTATTTACTTTACATACAACAATAGTTTAGTTTAATTTAGTTTAGTTTAGTTATATATTTTAGATTTAAAAAAGGAGACCTTCTAAAAACATTAAAATGTATTACTGGCACACGAAACCTTAAATTAGAGTGAATAAATGAAGACTCAGCACACCACTTCTGAAAGGTTGCCGACCCCTGTTATAGGTAAACATTTTCTAATTCTCTATCAATACAAGTCTACATTTCAAAGCTCAAGTTTATCTAATATGTAATGGCCCTAATTACCATTTACATACTTTTAATATGTCTCTAAAGATTGAATTTGGGTTATGTAGCCTGCTAGTTGCTTAACCATTTTTGACTCAGTGTCACAGGTTGATACAAGTAACTGTAAGATACTTTAGATGTTTGATTTAGTATTGTACATCATTCTGATTAAAAATGAACACTATACAATAATAATAAAATACATTAAATGGACTAAGATCTCCAAAAGTGGTTGTTAATGAGGAATCATGATTGAATGGTGTGTTTGTAATGGGCTTCTGCACTCATACTGCGCTGATCAGCAATGATCTGGAAGCAGTTATTTAAGTCACTGCTGATCATATTTGGAGATGACAACGATTGGCAGAGTGGTAAATAACGGGTAGTAAGTAGGGAGTTGATTTTACCTTTGTATATGGCAGTTCTGGTGTCCACATATTTTAAAGGATGTTGAAAAACTGGAGAGGGTGCAGAGAAGAGGTGGTGCAGATTTGGGGGCTGGAGAAAATTAATTATAATGAGACACTTAAAGAGATCCATCTGTTTATCTTATCAGAAAGAAGTTTGAGCATTGGCCTGCTAAACCCAGGGTTGTGAGCTCAATCCTTGAGAGGGGCCATTTAGGGAACTGGGGTAAAAATCTATCTGGGGATTGGTCCTGCTTTGAGCAGGGGGTTGGACTAGATGACCTCCTGAGGTCCCTTCCAACCCTGATATTCTATGATATTCTATGACAAATATTAGTCTTGTCACAGAGATGCCTCTATACTGGGCTGCAATACTTTCATCTCACTTTGGTTGTTGGGTTTAGTGTGTGGGTGCTGGCAGCCTGTGATATCCAGGAGCTCAGACTAGATCAGGATTTCCCAAACTTGGTTCGTGGCTTGTTCAGAGTAAGCCCCTGGCGGGCCGTGAGACACTTCGTTTACCTGAGGGTCCACAGGTACGGCCATTCTCAGCTCCCAGTGGCTGCAGTTTGCCATTCCCCGCCAATGGGAGCTTCTGTAGTGGGATGTGGACAAATTGGAGAGAGTCCAGTGGAGGGCAACGAAAATGACTTTCTGGTACATGCCTCCTCTGATACATTATTACCTAATTCTGAAGGCATGGTCAATGCTAAATTCCTTGTTTTCCTTTCAATCCAGGGTCTTAATATATTTATATGAAAGTTCTTTCCCTTTTCTTCAGATAATTCGATTTCACAATATGTCACTCCTACCTGCCTTGATACTACAAACAGACCATGTCATTTAGCTAGTAGCTTATCTTTGGTAGTGGTGGATAACAATAACAGAACTTTACTTCCCACGCTAAGCTGCTATTCCTGAACTTGTTTACTATATCATCTTGTTTTTGTCTCCTCTTCTAGATTTTCTTCAGCTATGTGGGAGACTTCTGCAAGTTGTCCTTCAAATTTACAATATAATCAATAATATTTGGGGAGTCAGTGGTTCATCCCTGCAAACTTTCTTTGATCACGTCTATGGACCACTAGGCTGTCAGCCATACAACTCGAATGGAGAGAATTACATTGAAGCCTGTGTGGCTTTTCAATAAGCAAATGAAAGATAAAATCCCGCTGTCTGGGTACGGACTGTGCATATATATTTTAATGTTCATTTCAGGGATTGATCCATCCTTTCCACTAGCCCATCCACCAGTGGATTAGGGATCATTTGGATAAGGGCTAGTTCAGATGTCTTTAATGCCTAAGAGTTGGTAAAACTCTTTTAATAGGTATTCTATGGATGTCCACCTTACTAAAGAGTATCATCACTTTCTCTGCAATTCTCATGGCAGTAGCAACTGTAAAGGGACTGCCTCTGGATATTGAGTCATGTAGTCACAAATAATTAAAATGTATTGATTCATTTGGTAATTCTGTTCTAGTGGACCATGATACTCATTGCAATCCTTTCAAATTGTGTATCTATGATAAGAATTGAAATCAACTGATGTCTATTTTTTATTGTTTCTGGTCTACTATCTGACATTCTGGGCAGGATTGACACCATTCAGCTCCTTCTTAATAAATATTCAGCCAGAAAAATCTTTGCAAAAGTTTGGCCAAGATCCTCCTCACACAGCCTTTTATAGAAAGTCTGATGATACTGTCTTCTTTTGATATTTAGCAATATCCATAGTTTCTTTCACATTGTCTATATGGATGCCAGTGGCCCTTAGCCACTTAGCATATGTACACTGTAATGTAAGCCCAGGGTTAGTGGAATTGGAGTCAGCAAACCTTGGGTATGAGAACCCAGGTCTTGAGCATCTACACTGATTACTGACCCCTGGCTGAGAATATTTTAACCTGGGCCCCAAACTGGGGCTCCAGCATCTGTATTGCAGCACACAGTCCTGAATCAAACTAACAATATTCCAGATTTCCTAGTGCCCTTCTGAAATGTGGCCACTCTAGCCCTTTATTTTTGATACATGTGACATTCTGCACCCCAAAACACCATATATTTACCATGGTGATGTACTTATGATATGTTTTGTACAAAGTATGCCTGGTGAGGTATTATTCTAAAAGTCTTGATCTGCTAAACATTAATATCTCAGTGGATTGTATTTGCTATCATCATATGTGAAGTTATGAAATCTTGCTATGTGTGAGTTACTAAAGTGTGATGTGTGTGTGACTGGAAACACCCAAAACCAGCCTTTCAGGTACAACAATAGAGTAGCCAGACAGTGTTAATTGCTGTCATCAACACCCATCAAGGGAAGAAACTACTAGTTCAGGAACTCTGTATAAGGAAGCCTCCTCAGAAGGAGCACGGAGACCATGGAGAATGTTTGGCTAATGGGGGTGGACCCCCACGTCACATACATAGACTTCCAGCAAGCTGGAAGAAACTATAAAAGATGGGTAGTGACATCATCACTTGTCTTCACTTCCCCACAGCTCAACACCTGGAAGAACCTCTGGAAGAAAAAGGACTTTGAACAGGGGAAGGGAACCCAGACTGCAAAGCAGATGCAGCCTGTGCCTCAAGAATCTGTAATCCTGCTTGTATCATCAGTGAGGATGAGATATTGCTGATTCAAATCCTATCTAATTTGTATACGTCTTAGATTGGATTTTGTTCGATTTCCTAGGAAACCTGCTTTGATCTGTTTGTTATCACTTATAATCACTTAAAATCTATCTTTCCGTAGATAATAAACCGGTTTTATGTTTTATCTTAACCAGTGTGTTTTTGAGTGAAGTGTTAGGGAACCTTAGCTCTGTTAACAAAGGCTTGTGCATATCTTCCCCACATCGAGGGGGGAGCAGACTAATTAAGGGGCTTGCACCATACAGATCCCTGTGCAGTGCAAGACGATATAATTTTGGGTTTATACTCCAGTAGGGGTGTAAGGCTGGGGAGCTGTGAAATTGGATGGTGCCTTCATTGTTGGTCCATGAGTGGCTTAGGTAAAGCACTCGGGTGACTCAGTTGGGTGTGTGGTGCCACCTGCTGTCATGTTGGGTGATAACAGGGCCAGGAGTATCTGGCTGTGGGTCACCAGCAGAGCAATGTGGGAGGCCAACCCAGCTGAATGATTTGGGGGCACAGTGATTTCAACAGCTTCCAGGCTTCACTCCGGGGGTACACTTCGTCACAGTGCACCGTGAGATAACTTGACTGTCCATCCCTGTGCATCACAGGTAGTTTGAGTAGTTCACCAACACATCCTGCTGAACCAGTACTCTCAACCAGAAAGTGCAGCTACTGCAGCTGGCGCTGGATGAACCCAGGCAAGAGAAATTAGGGATGCTCTTTGCCCTCACATAATGGATTTGCATGGGCCAATGGAAGAGGAAGAACAGTAGCTTTACGCATGTGCTTGTGCAATGCTTCCTGTACATTAGGTAAGGGAGAGGAGGATTGATTCCCATGAATTGTACCTTATGAATGAGATGACCACTTAGGAAACTGGAATTGTCGGTGAGGGGAGATGAACTGTGAATTTAGATGTCTGTATTGAGAAATAAATGGTGTTTCTATACAATTTCACAGTTGTCTGTTATGTGTTTATTTTTATTATTTGAAATACACATTATATGATGTGATGAGGTCTGGTAGTACGATTTCTTTATAAAATAAAAATCTTTGTTTTTGAACATTTATTAGAAAAGCACAGTATTAAACTATTGCCAGGCAGGCCAGCTACCATTAGCACACCAAACCAGGAACAGCGAAACCAGACCAGGAACAAGGTGCATGAACCAGGGCAAAAAAATGAAACAATTTCCAGGACAAAAAATTCCTTACTGTGGTGAGTCCCCTGGTCCCTGTTTTCTTCTCCCTTCCTTACATGTTTCCTGCACACCAGGTGCTTGGGCAGGGGGGAGAAGGCATCCACATGGAGGGGTTCAGTTTGGGGGACTGCATGGGGAACATTTGGCCTGTACATCTATTGTTAGGGCCTGATTGCATGGCCCGCCCAGACATGGAATTGTCCAAACTGTTCCTGGTCTGCAGCACATTGTACTGAGCAGGGGACTCACGCCATGGGACTCATCAGGAGCCTACAGGGTGGCAGCCATTAGCAAAAACAGCCACTCAAAGAGTTCTTTCTGCTGTCTTCCTCCCTCAGACGCGGTTCCTCTTCCAGGAACTGCAAAGCTAGTGTCTGCTTCCATGCTGAAATCTTGTCCTCAAGCTGTGCAGCCAACCTGAGCCTTTCCATTTGCCTCTCATCTTGCCTTTCCACTTGCTGCAAGTCCCTCTCTCTTTAGTACTGGACCTGCTTGTTGGCCCTGTCCAGGATGTCAACTGTAAGTTCAGCATGGACACACTTCCTCTTGGACCGGTCTGGTGACACAGGCTTCTACTGGAGTGTGGATGAGCTGTCGAGGCAGATGGGCATGGAAGTAGACAAGGCACAGGTGTTCATTGCTGAAATGTCTTGGCACATGAGCAGAGAAACATTCCTTTTGGAATTTCAAGGATATAAAATGTTACTTTCTAGTACTGTATTTCAGTATATTGTTAGAGAGACACTTCCGACCACAGAAGCTCTCTAGACACAGACAGGTTAATTACATGCAAAGAATATGGCAGGTGAAAAATCACAACCACTTTTTTCTAAAAATTGCAGACCAGTTTGGCCTTTAGGGGAAGGTGGTTGCTGTGGCTTTCTACATAAGACTCTGTCATTTCAGGCATTCCACATTTTGGAAGACATGACATTTCTTGTGTTTCCAGAGTGGAAAAAAGAGGTTTTATTCCAAGCTGTTGGTGGGAAGACAGCAATGTATGACACTGAAGTAATCAAATATATGGTGAGTGAACAGTACATCTAGGAGTGGCGTCAGTAGGTCAGCTTCTCGGGTGCCCTGAAAAATATGTCCTTCACCAAAATGTGACTGCCTATCTGGAGTTCCTGCTATGGGAAAAGTTTGTAACTATCAGCACCTGGGATTGGGTCAAAATTCATTAGGGAATCAACAGGATGCTGCATTGGCATCCACACGGTTGGTGCCTCCCCATGGCTTTCGATACAACCTATTATGACTGTATGCAAACACACAGAACCCCACCAGCATCCCCATTCCTCCCCCTGCCTCCTCTGGCACAATTCTGGACTGCATTCAAACCCCCAGATGTACTTCAGACAAATGGATCAGATGGACTACACTTAACTGAAATGGACTACAGTTGTAAATGAACTACATTTCAACCCCCCCCACACACACACACACACTGCAGTTCACTGTTTGCTGACGGCTCATTACAACGTCGAGTTGCTACAGAGTGGGAAGACAATATAAGGATTTTATTTTTAACAGGCTGGCATATCTTAGCAAAAATGTGTGCTTTTCCAGTTAAACTTCACTTTAGGAGGCTTGTTTCACTGTTTGCACTTCCCAGTCTCCATTTTGAATTCCACATATAGGGGGGAGGTGGGGAGATACTGATGGATTGCTGAGTATTTGCATGCAGTCATAACAAGTTGTATCGGAAGCTGTGGGAAGACACCAACCATGTTGATGCTGATGAAGCATCCTGTTGACTTGTAATAACTTTTGCATTAGTTCATTAATCAGAAATCCCTCTCATAGCTATATTAATAAACACAAAAATGGAACCAGAAACTTACCCTGCTCTGGAGTGACTTCTGCCTGTTTAGTTTCTTCTGCTGGTTCTGTAGTAGACCAGTCCGCCAGAAGGCTTTGAAAAAGCTCCTGAAAGTATAGCCTCAGGATGTGCTGCAGCTGCTCCTGCAGGAAAGCCACCTTGGGGACCTGCTTCATCACCAGAGTCAATTTGGTGGCTTCATCCAGCACCAGCTGCTGGCTCCTATGCTGGATTGTGGGACCAGCAGTTCACCATCCCAGATCTCCAGGTCATTGTGCATAGCTGTTGGCTCTGTGCTAGGCACAATGCCCAGCACCTGGTCAAAGTCATCCTAAAATGGGCATGATGGGCAAGTTCCCAGAGGTCTGGTTCTGGTCCCTGGCTTTGCAGTAGTCATCTGAAGTCTTGCATCTGAAGAAGTGAGGTTCTTACCCACGAAAGCTTATGCTCCCAGTACTTCTGTTAGTCTCAAAGGTGCCACAGGACCCTCTGTTGCTTTTTACAGATTCAGACTAACACGGCTACCCCTCTGATACCTGATATTTTATACAATTGTTTTATATACTGTTTTATATATATATATACTGAGTGACAATTTGGGCTTGTGATTGTAATTTAATAAACTTTTTTTTTTTTTGTTTAACAGCATATATAACACATTTTTAGCAAGCAAACACAGGACAATATTAATACAACTAGTAATGGGTGAAACATAATAGACAATATGCTTTTAGAGGTCGGGGACCAGCTTGTAAAAATGTACCAGTGATAGGCTGTTAGGTTTTTTTTAGATTTAACAATTTTTAGCATGTTTTTATTTGCATGTAATATTTGAATGACACGCTTCTTTATATTTTTTTTATGTTTGTTGTAAAAACTGAGTCACCTTTGTTTTTGACAACAAGTGATTAGTTAGATTGTGCCAATTTAGGCCAAGGGTAACAGAGAAATTAACTGGGGTGGCGGTTATAGTGCATTGTGCTTTTTTTATTTTTGGTAAATAGTACGTGTGATTGCTAATCTATAATACACGGGCATTATATATACATTTATTTACTGGGGGTTGGCTAGTATTTGCATTTTTTTTTAATATTTTTTAGGATGTAACACATACACATTGTTGTACAAAACACGTGTTGCATTTCTTAGTTTGTTTTATACACGTTTTTAATTATGTGTTTTTGCTGCATGGTTTTGTGGTGATAGGTAGGGATAAGCACATGCATTTTTGAAGGTTTTATTTTGTATACTCTTGGGTGTTGGGTGTTTAATAATGTATTTTTATTTTTATTTTTTAGCTTATTGACCCAAAACCCGGGGTAGCTAAAGGGATTTTATGGTCAATTTTGGGAGTGGGCTTATTTTTTATATTTTTGTTTTTATAGATTGTTGTTGAGCAATTTTAATAATAATTTTATTTAATAACAAATTAGGCTTAACTATGCTGGAAACATATTGCATTTATTTATATTTATAGGTGTTAAATAAGGACCTCTTTTGTTGTTTTAAAAGACGCGTTAATACCCGAACATTTTTAGATATTATTTAATTTGTGTTTTAGTGATGCTAAATTAAGAATTTGCATTTTAGTACATTTTATAGCTAAGGAAGCTTTATTTTTTAATTTTATTTGTTGTTTATATAGCAACTAGAAGGTGGTGTTTAGCCACTGTAACATATTTTATGTTGCTTTTATGTTTTTTAGATTTATTTGTATTAAATTCACAGTATTATTTGCTTGCTTGTGAATGAGACTATTTTGCAGTTGTGACAAGAAACTTAATTTATTTTTAATTACTTTTAGGTTTATAGTATTCATAATTTTTTATTTAAATTTAACTTTTTAAAATATGGTGTTTATTACATTTTGTTTTGTTTTGTTATTGTAGCGTTGATGTGTTTTTATTTAGGCTGTTAAAATAGGAAGGGAGTAGGGGGAACATTTGCGTTTTAATTTAGACACGGTTAACTGAGTTTAATTTATACCAATTTTTATTTTTAATTAATAGTAGATTTAACAAGACTTTACTGGATTACTTTGAGTTACAAACAATTTTGTTTTGTTTTTTATTTTAATTGGGGTACTTTTTTGAATGCATAGTTTTTGGTTTAGATTTTGGTGCATGTGTTTGGGGATCATAGTTTTAATTTATTATGGGGTATTGGACAGTATCCCACAATAACTGTTAGTATTGTTTTTGTTTTAACAGGCTTATTTTATTGATATGATAAATGTGAGTAGCTGGAACTTTAGGTGGTATTTTTATAGAGACCCTTTATTTTAACACCTACTTTTTAGTGGTTTGGTATTTTTGTGGTGTTTATAAGGTGAACCTTAAGTTTTACTCTTTTTTTTAGGCATACATTTGGGTATTTTTTAAGGATTTTAAGAGTTGGCTAGTATTTTTATTATATCATTTTATGAGGATTACTGGATTATGGGTAGGAATTTATGATTGGTTGGTAGGGAGTGAATTATTTTTTAAATATTGGCTTATAAGGAGGGCTGCATTTTTTTTATGATTGCTTTAATTATTTGGGCAGTAAAAGTTTTTAGAAGCAGATAAAGCCAGACCTTACACTGGAGTTTTATTTTTTGTGGACTAATATTGTGGTGGTCAAGCAGTGCTTTGTGCTTAGGTTTTGGGATATATATATATATATATATATATAGTGCAAAGAATTTAAACATTATTATTTATGTAAGCAATTTAATTTGTGAAACATGTACCCTTTTCAGTTTTTTATTTTTTTTTTAATGCGGTATATCAATGGGCTAAGGTGTTTTACTATGGACTAAGGGCCTATTTATTTTTATTTTAATGAGTGACCCCTTTTTTTTATTTTAAGGTACATGACTTGGGGTTTTTGTTTTTTATAAGGCTGCTTTTTTGGGCCTTTGTTTTTGAATTTTGTTGTTTATGTGTTTGATGGCTTGATTAACCCTATACTGGAGAGTGGTTTTATTTTTTTGTAGCTGTTTGAGCTAATGAAAATGATTATGCTGGGTTATATTACAGTTTGTTTTTTTTATTTTGTACCAGGTAACTAGGATTAATTATCAGGCTCATTGGATGTCCAAACAGAATTTGGAAGGGTTGAATTTTTGTTTTTAGTTTATTACTGCTGCAGATGGCAGTCAAAATTAGAGGCAGTTTATTTGACCAGTCTTTTTTTGTGTTATTTACTATTTTTTGGAGAGCTTTATTAATAGTGCAATTCATGTGCTTTACTTGGCCTGAGGACTGAGGCCGGTATGGTATATGGAGCTTTTGTTTAATTCCCAAGGCTTGTATTATTGTTGTAAAGATTTTTTTTTTATAAAGGCTCCCCCATTGTTAGAATCTATTATTTTGGGGGTGCTATATTTATATATACTGCTTTATTAAAAAACTTTTTGGCCATTACTCTGGTGCTATTATTTTTAGTAGGAAATGCTTTTACCCATCCTGAAAAGGAATCAGTTATTACTAATAAATACTGGATTTTTTTTTTTTACTTTTTGGCAATTTATTAATACAATTAATTTGAACCCTGTGCTATGGCCCAAGCCTTTGTTGGTGCATTATGGGTTGCCAGCGTGGAGGACGAGTCTTGTCCCAAGCACACCGCACATAATTTCGCATGTTTTAACATTATTTTTTATACACTTTCATTTTGCTATTTGCTTTAGCCTTTTAAAAGTTTTTGTTTACTTTTTTATGCATAAACTGATGTGCTACATTAAGTAACTTTTGTTTTTCTTTTCTTTTGGAACTTGGTTAGGGTGGTCTCTAGTGCCATTTGATGGATTAGATGTGTTAGCAAAGACATTTTTTTATTTTATTTTTTTTATTTTTGGTTACAACTGCTATGTTATGCTGTTGGGCTTTTGTATTTACCCGATTATTCTAGGTGGCTTTTATACCCATTTTTTTACTGTGTGCCTTTACATGTTGCACCATTAACTGTTTAGGGTTTTTTGTTACCCATTGGTAAATGTATTTTTATTTTTTTGTATATGCAATATTTTTTTATTTGCTGCTTTTTACCCGTTTTTATACCAATCATATATTTAAAACTGTATTCCCTTCACACAGAAATTACTGATAGCATAAATATACATGGGCTCTGGGGAAATTTTATATTGCTTTAAAAACTGATAAATTGCGTGGAGCTCGGCATGCTGAGAAGACTCATGGTTTAAATGTTTTTGAATAACTTTTTTTTTAAGTTAATGGCAGCGTATTTTACACATTTTTTTTTTTTACTACCATTGCACTTTTATTAGTAAATCAAATGTGCTTTTTTTGGCCCATAGTATTTAATTCTTTTAGTGGGGGTGCCTTTACCAAGGCAATTTTTTGCTCCAGAGTGACCTCCAGACATTTATGGTTTTTTTTTTTTTTTTAATTAGGGCATGTGTTAGCATGTCCGGCTTGGACACTGTTTTTGTGGGCACCCCTTTGTTAACTAAAGTAAGCGTCCATTGAGCCATTCGGGTGTTAGACACTTACGTTCACAGGGATTAAAATTTATTTTTGCTTCTTGTAATTTTTTGGATTTATATGCTACTGGCCCTAGCTTTTTATTATTATTATTATTTTGTAATAGTGCAGCAGCCAAGGCCATGTTATTAGCCACCAAACGAATAACAAAAGGCTGTGATTCATTAGGGAAACGCAGGGCTGGAGCTGTGAGAGCACTTTGTTTTAGCAGGGTTAAAGCACAGTTTTGCTTTTTTAATTTTTATTCTATTTTGTTTTTTAGCAGTTTTATAATGGATGAGTTATTTTAGCATATGTATAAATGTGTGGTTTAAGAAAATTGAATTCTTTTAGTAGTACTTTTAAAGAGTGGGCATCGGTAGAGGCCAGCATTTTTACTAGTGCCCTTACCTTCCTTTGATTTACCTGCCTTTTTTTCGTTTGTTTAATGACTATGCCCAGGTATATAACCTGAGGTAACACCAACTGAGCCTTGTCTGAGTCTACTTTGAACCCCGTTTTTTGAATTAATGCCAAAACTTTTTCCGTTAGTGTTTGAGTTTGTGCTTTAGTTTCCCCAAATATTAAAATGTCATTTACATATGAAAACACAAAAGGCCTTTCTTGTGGACTCAACTGGTCTAGCATATTCACAACATGCCGATGGGCAATAGCCAGGATGTTGTGATAGCCCTGGGGCAACTGACAAAAGGTCCCATTGTTGCTTTTTTATTGTAAAGGCAAACCGATCTTGTGAGTCCAGATGTAGGAGTATGGCAAAGAAACAGTTGGCCAAATTAATAACTGAGAAATATTCAGATGTGGCTTGCACTTTTTGTATTACCTGTGTTATATTAGTCACAATAATAGTAGTCACATGTTAGTCACAATAGGAGCCATAGGGATGTTGCCCTTATTGAGTCTTTTATAATTAATTGTTAAATGCCAGGATTGGCCGTTTGCTTTTAGCACTGGCCACACAGGGGAGTTAAAGGGTGAATTCATTTTTTGAATGACCCCCTGTTGTTTTAATTTTTGGATGGTTTGCACCAATTGGGCCTTTGCCTCTCTCGGGTATGAGTATTGTTTTTGGGAAGGCACAAATTTCCCAAAAATTTTAACACAAGCATTAATTTTACCACAATCTGTTTTTTTTTTTTTAGTTTATACTGAGGGGAATTTCAAGCGCCACTTTTCATCTTGTTGAGCTGTAAGTGCAGCTACTGGTCTTTTCCCCCCTAACTTTTTCTAACTTTTAAAGAGTACCTTTAGGCATATTGATTACCACATTGTTTTTGAACAACCCAGAATAATTTCATTAACCATATCGGGAGTTTGGATCAAATCCCCTAATGTCTCAAACCCTTGCACCGAAAAGGAGACTTGGGTCCATTCCCACCCGAGACTAGGTTTTCCTTGAAAGGATTTTAAAGCTACCTGTTTTAATTTTTTTATTTTTATTTTTGCTTTTGGGGTTGTTTTGATTAAGGATACAGTGGCTTCGGTATCTATTGAAGCTAGTGTAGAGGTATATTTACCCTGCTGAACATACACACATGGTCGTCCCCCAGGATCCCAGGAGACCTTGCCTGTGATCCTCCACCTTTGTGCCCCTACTGGTGGTGGGGGTTCCCCATTTAGCGGGCTCCTCTATTCTTGCCCCGAAAAAGGAAGTGGGGTCCGGGAAGCAGTGCATCAAGGAAAAAGAGGGTGGTGCACTAGGAGTTATGCTAGCCATTTCTTTTGGTGGGGTTTGCAACCTCATGGCTTCCCTGACTAGTTCTAATGTAGGGGCTCCATTCCACTGTTCTTGGTTTGCCCCGTGCTGCATTAGTGTTCACCAGGCTATCCGGCGAACTTTATTTTCCGTGTGCCCACCTCCGTCCTTTGATTCCTGGGAGGAGGTTGTCTCATATTGCCAGAGGTCTGGGTATAACCGATCTCCTTGGGTTTCCCCATCCATGGGAGTGGCCTCTAGTATATCAAGTTGCAATGCAAAAGACAAAAATCATGGCATTCTTTTACTTATTTTAAAATGCTAAACCTACAACAAAGTGGTGACCTCAAAGGTCTGTTACTGCCTTGAATGCAGTCCAGACACAAAGAATTTCTGGCTGATGGATCTCTACCAATGGCTGTTAAGCCATTCCTTTCTGCTATTCAAAAAAAAAAAAAAGAAAAGCTAACAAAACATAATCAAATCATACATCAATACATGCTACATTATTATCTTATTATTCTTTATTTTTTATTTTAAATTATACAAAATACAAACAATAAATTCTACTACTATACCCGAACTGACATCATCCTCCATAGGGCATTGGCAGTGCAAGTTCCTGGGGCTGGGACCATCCATTTACTTTTCTAAGACACTGTGCACCAATACTTTGTGCTGTGCTGGTAATTTTGTTGTAGTGAAACTATATGAATTGTTATTAAAATATAGAAAATATAGCAAATAATGACAACAAATGTTTATGAAATGGACTGAGTTTTACATTTTGTACTTCAAAAAAATCCAAGAGCTTCCAGGGGCCTGTGGCCCCTGGCCCAACCTGCTGAAAACTCATGTATTAATACACTGTTCATGAGTGGAATCCGTGGCCACCTTCTCTTTCTGTAGGGTACGAATTATGCCCATTGAAGCTACTGGGAGTCGCTCCACTCTGCAGGGAGAATAGGGTCCTGTGGTTTCACATGAAGCATTCCCCATAGCATGTCAGTCTGGTTACCCAGGAATCCCAGTGGAATTCTTTGCTGTTTCTCTTTTGTAAAATTTCACTTTTATCATGAGATCAAACTCCAGCTAATTCTGTTTAATTTCTTGGGAAGTTCACATACAAACCTCAAATAAGCTGCTCCAGAAAATTCCTTGCTCTAGAATCCCCGGCTCCTACTTTCCCAGGCACAGAGACGTTACAGAGCTATCTGTGATCTGTACATACCAGGTGTGATACCACGGTTTGCTCTAGCAATGCATTTGAGGTTTCTAAAATCTGATTCTCATCTTCAACTTCACTGGTTTATACTTCAGCTCCAGAACAGCAGTGTTTCACACTGCAGCAACTCACAGACATATGCTGCTACTGGACAGTTTAATGGCCCAACACATGGATCATTCAAACCCTACTGAAATTGGCCCAACACATTTAACACACACAGCACAGTAGCACTATTTTAAATTATATGGCCTGTGCACATGGAATTATTCACATGTTCCATGCAGAGGCACGGAGCTGGACCAGGGGGATAAGACTAGAGTTCACAATACAGAGACCTTCCCCCCCCTCTTTTTTTTTTCTTCCTTTAGCTTGTTTGTTTATCAGGAATTTTTAAGCATTGAAGCCATTAGTGTCACTAAAACCAACTCTGGGCTCACAGTGCTACAACAATGAGATAATTTATAAAAAGACAAGGAGTACTTGTGGCACCTTAGAGACTAACAAATTTATTAGAGCATAAGCTTTCGTGGACTACAGCCCACTTCTTCGGATGCATATGAAGTGGGCTGAAGTCCACGAAAGCTTATGCTCTAATAAATTTGTTAGTCTCTAAGGTGCCACAAGTACTCCTGTTCTTTTTGCGGATACAGACTAACACGGCTGCTACTCTGAAACCTATAATTTATAAAGTACTCACAATCAAATAATCTTTGATTATTGCACATGTATAACCTCTCTCTCTAAGAATCATGCAAAGGAGATAATCAGAGACAAATTTAGTTTAACTCTTGCCCTTTGTCTCATTGACTTCTGGAATAAAACCCTGTTTCTAGTGGAACTGAAACTGACTTCCTAGTTCCAGTCTGCCCAGCTCAGTAAGTGAAATAGCAGGCACTTACCCATGGTGACCTGAAGAAAGAGGAGAAGCAGCCAAAGCAGCTGAGTGGCGAGATGTCCCTTCATTGCCATCCTGACCCCTGTCTCCTATTGACAGTGCCCTGGTTGCACCTACACACCTTGCCAGGGCTCCTCTGTGTCTGACAAGTGACAACAAAGCAGTCGCAGGGAAATATATAGATTCAGAGGCTGGCATCAGCTGCCAGAAGGAACCAATAGAAACAATATTCACCTTTTTAGACATTATCAGGGGGCTTATCTAAGACTTTATGTACCCAAAACATCCAATACAATTCTAAAACTCCGGCTGTAACCATATATGAGCGACGAGTCCGCTTCTGATGTCATATTCACTTCAGTCTTGGATCATCATGCAACCACCCTCCTTAGCACAGGGCAGATCAGTGTGAAAAATGATTCTGCCTTATTAGGCAAATAAATGCAGAGCCTCAAATGCTGTTCATTTTATAAACCTATTAGAAAATTTGAGGGGAAAAAAACCTCTAAAATTCAACTCCACAGAGCGGTGCGGGTCCAATTGCAGCCATGCCACTAGAGCTGGAATGTTACCACTGGGATCAACAGTATGAGAAATGCAGAGAACAAGCCCTGCTCCTGTTGTGGAACCCAAACTGCTCAGGGCTTCCTAAGTGGAGCAGGAGAATTGGTGCATTGGTAGTAAGAGTGTGTCATAGAGCTTCCTTCTTCAGATCTGACCATCAGTGGCTGTAGTCTTGTAGGCTTGTGCTGAGTGCACACTGATTGAGTTAAAAGTAGAGCTGGTCTGGGATTTTCCAGTGAAGCAGGGGGTTTTTTGGTCAGAAAATGCTGATTAATCAGCAACTAAATGTTTTACGGAAATATATCAGTTTTGATGAACTTCTGACCAAACACAAGCAGTTTCCAATGGAACCCTGTCTGGTTTGCTATCAGCTTGTCAGACAGGCTGCTTCCAGAGTCTGTGGCTCCAGGGCTGCCCCACCACCAGGAAGTCAGGAACCCCAGGATCCAAGGCTCAGGGGGGCCCTATCATGCAGACTGCCCTGGGGCCAGAAACCCCCAGGCCTTCCAGGTTCCCCTGAGCCGTAGCTAAACTGGGAGTCTGGGAGCTTTGGTTCAAACCAGGGCTTTCAGGTCTTCCAGACTGCTACCTGGGAGCCAGGCATCTAGAAGCCCTAAAAGCCATGGATGAGCCAGAAGCCTCAGACACTGGGCTCCCAGGCTCAACTTCCATTAGACATTTCCAAATCAGTTTCTTTTTTAGATTTTTTCTTTAGTGGGAAATTTCAACTTTTTGTTCAGAAATAGAACGATTTTTTTTCAGGCCTGATGGAAAGGGGATTTGTCTCCACTTCCCCTGAATGCCCCCTCCCCCAGTGACTAATGGGTAAGCAACAAGACAGGAGCACCAGTGAATGAGGCAGCCTGGCAGTCCCAGTTGCCTGAATCCTCTGATCTTCCCCACAGCAGGTCCAGCCTGTGCAGCAACAGGGTAAGCTACCCCCAACCCATGTGCCTCATCCCTTCCTAGTCTGTCTCCATGGCACAGTCACTCCTTAGCCTCTCTGAGGCTTCCAGGGATAGGGTCAGATATGGGTGGAGGCTCTGATGACAATGTTGCAAGTCCAAGTTTAGCTGGGATGAGAGATCCTATGGGCAGCATAGGACAGCCCTCTGCAGTCACTAGGTAAGTGTCTTGCCCTTAGCCTGAGCTAATGAGAGCTTTTCCTCATGATGCAATATTTTTAATTGACAACCCCTGCCAGAGAGTAGGGTCTGAATTGGCCACTCACCTGGTCCCCGATCCTTGAGCCCAACCAGACCTCTTGCCTCATCCTCCATCATCTGGTCAGCTGCACCCACGATGGAGTAACGAAGACTAATCCAGCCTGGCTGGGGCCCTGCAAGGAGGCATAGATGGCCAGCAGCACCATCTTCAGGAAAGATCTTCTCTGTCCCTTGCAGAAGAACTGGACAAAGACCTAAGCCCAACAGGACAGGAGATGGTGTTATGCACTGGCTGAAAGTCAGCACCTTCCCAGCTCCGGCTGTGTTCATGTAGCTGAGGGCCCAGCTGTCCAGGGACCAGTCCTGAGAGACAGAAACGTCAATCAAGTGTATCATTCTGTTTTTGGTGCATGTTTCCGTCTGTTCCCATTGGTAGCACAGTGGGCAGAGCCTATTTTGAATCCATGGCCCAAAGGAAGAGCAGGGCTCCCTCCAGTGGCTGCAGGGTTCCATCTATCATGGAAATCATGTGACCCTTCTGGGCTCTGGGATTGGCTTCCTGTTAACTAAAGGGACTCATCCTGAGATACTCCCACTCCCCCTGGGGCTGTGCTTTGGTCCTGGGAACCAAACTGGCAACACCCTAGCCTGAAGCCCCTCCCATGTGTAGGGTGACCAGATGTCCCAATTATATAGGGACAGTCCCAATATTTGGGGCTTTTTCTTATATAGGCACCTATTACCTCCCACACTCTGTCCTGATTTTTCAAACTTGCTCTCTGGTCACCCTACCCATGTGGACCACGGTACTGCCACGCCCCACACTGTCAGCTCATTGTTTAGAAGTCCCATTGTCCAGCTGGGTCAGCCTCAGAAGAGCAGGTTCATTTCTGAGGACGTCCTATTACCTGGTTGAGTTCCTTATTCCTCTGGTGCAGCAGCAGCTCAAACAGATGGTAGATCCTCTCCCAGGTCTGCTGGCTGGTGTCCTCTTCTGGGCCACTGATGTACAGAGAGCAACTGCTCCATGAGGTGCCCCATTGTGGGGAACTCAGAGGAGTTTTAAAGGAAGGAGAGGGAAATCTGTCAGCATGTTGCTTTTAGCCCCAATATCTCTGGGCAGGGAGTCTCTCCCCTCCCAGTATCTGTGCAGAGGGTCTGGGAGAGGATTGAATGCAAGAGCCCTAATTCTCTCTGCCCTCAAGGTAACCCAGAGCAGAGGGACTGTGGCAGGTCTCTCCATGAAGACTTGCTCCCCGCAGCTGCCCCCAAGAGTGAGGACAAGAAGGGACCATGGGCTGAGTAAGAACCTGCCTGGAGCAGGGTATGGGGCATGGATCCCTAAATGCCCTTGCCCCCTCCCCAGCTCTAGAGACCTTGATGAAGTAGAAGTAGTGACTATGAGGACAATCCCCCCCCAGCACCTCAGAGTCTGTTGCAGAGAAGGGTCTATTCCCCCCAGGAACCTCCCGTATCTCAGGGTCTTCCTAAGAAGAAGCCAGTGACTCTCACTTGAACCATTGCCAATGCAAGCTGTGGGGGTTGCACCTGCGGGCATGGACAGTGCACAGAGACTGGCTGCTTCTGGGAGCCACCTGAAGTAAGCACCACCCAGCCAGAGCCCGCACCCTGAACCCCCTCCTGCACCACAACCCCCTGCCTCAGCCCTGAGCTCTCTCCCGCACCCAAACTCCCTTCCAGAGGCTGCACCTACACCACCTCCTGCACCACCACCCCATGCCCCAGACTTGAACCCCCTCCCGCACCCAAACTCCCTCCAGGAGGCTGGACCCCACACCTCCTCCTGCACCCAAACCCCTCATCCCTGGCCCGACCCCAGAGCCCACACCCCCAGCCAGAGCCCTTACACCCCCACCCCAATCCCCTGCCCCATCCCAGTGAAAGTGAGTGTGGGTGGGGAAGAGTGAGCGACAGAGGGAGGGGGGATGGACTGAATGGGGGGGCTTGGAGAAGGGGTGGGGCAGGAGGCGGGGCAAGGGTGTTTGGTTTTGTGCGATTAGAAAGTTAGCAACCCTAACAGAGAGACTGAAGTCTACTCACTGGCAGGAGGTCCTAGGACAAGCTGCTCCCAAAGTCCCCCCTCGCCATCCTCAGTGCTGTGTTCCCGGGGGGCCCATCCTTGCAGAGGTGTGGGGTCAGTAACAAGGCCCTTCAGTTGATTTGCACAAGCAGCTCCCTCCTCTAGCCCAGGCAACACCCCCTCCCAGGCTAGAGACTGAACTGAACCCAGGAGTCCAGGCTGCCATTATTGGAGCAAGGGCCTGGGAGTCAGGACTCCTGGGTTCTATTACTGGGTTTCTTATTGTCTTGTGGGACGTTGGACAAGTCACTCCCCCTCTCTGTGGCTCAGTTCCCAGCAGTAAAATAGGGACCTAATACATACCCACTATTGCAAAAAAGTGCTGTGAGATTTACCCAGTAAGATCTGCTCTGTCAGTGCTAGGCAGTATTTGATCAGTAAAGGTTAGATCCAAATTCCCAGAGCGAGGAGTGTTTGGAGCTGGGGGTTTCAGTTCAGCCTGGTATAAAGAGAGGGGCCCAACCATGGCATTTGGATCAAGAAGGATCAGCCCTTCCTGGGTAGGAAGATGAGCTAACAGGGCTTTCTATCTCTAGTATCTATGATTCCAGGTCTACGAGGCCGGACTGAGATTCACATCACGAAGGCACTCAATGACCAGAAACCCCACAACAATTTCCAGTCCAGTTAGTAACAGAGCATCTAAATCCAAGAGAAAATGAAAGGCAGCAGGAGACAGAGAATCCCTGGGAAATTCCAATCCTTGATTCCAAACCCAAGATGTTTTATTGTCTTTGGATGGTGACAGCAGGAAATGAATCTGGATTTGTGCCCCAAACAGCAATCCTCCATTGTCCTTCTGAACTCCAAGGACTTTAACATTTATTACCTCAGTAAGTTGCACTACTGCCAGGAGGTAGAGAAGTGTCTCTATCCCCATTAGACAGATAGGGAAACTGAGGTATGAGAAGGTATCCAAGGTGATGGCAGAGCCAGAAAAAGAAGCCAATAGCCCTGATTCCTGCTCTAACCAAGAGACCACAATCCCCCCCAGAGCCAAAACTCAGGAGTCCTGACTCCCAGCTCCCAGCTGTAATCATTACACCTGACCTCCTTCACAAGCTGTGAAAAAGCCTGTGTTCCCAACAGTCCATCCTTTGTAGCTCTTTCCATTTCTTATAAGCAGAGCATGTTGAAATGGCTGCACAGACACTCTGGAATGAACCCTCACAGCCCCCCAGGGATTTACAGAAGAAGAAACTAAGCCAGAGATAAGTGAAGATATGAGTCTAAGGTCAAATGGCCACTCAGTGACAGAGTTCAGAGCAGAACTCAGTAGTCCTACCTTCCCTGTGGACACTGTGCCCAACCTCGCAGAGGACTAATCCTACATTTCAAACTAACCAACACAGCTCAAATATATATTGAATGCTCCCAATATAGTGCTCACAAACCAAGAACTGTTCATAGGAATTATTCAGCAAGTATTTTGGAAAAAAACTAATAAATTCAACCCACAATTGCCAGTTAAAATTCTAAATAGCCACTTCACTCTTTCTCTCCATGCCTTGGAGTATATCAGCATTTTCGATTCTTGGGCATATTTCACAGACTCTTTTCCCCTTTGTTTCTTCTGCCCATATTTCCCGCCATTCTTCTCTTAACTCATTTTTAAACTCCAGTTTACTAATTTGCCTATACACCTCCAATATATTGGTATCTTTGTAATTTTTCCACAGTATTTTCTCCAGCTTTCACTTTTTGCCTTTTTATAGTCCTTTGTGTAACTACCTTACTTCTTTTATACTTCATTAAGTCCTCATTATTCATTGTACTTTTTGCTATCTAATATACCTTATTCCTTTCCATAATTTCTATTTTACTCTCCTTATTCCATCACAGTAAACATTTTCTATCCTTAGGATAAGTGTGTACCCTAGGTATAGCTAGGCTTGCTGCCTTTATAATTCCCTTTGTGATATCTCTATTGAACTCCTCAATATTCTTACTTATACACTGCTCATTTACATATTCAACACTTAAAGAGTTCCCAATTAGCTTTTCTTAGATTTCAAGTAGGGACACAATCATCGCCTTCAATATTATCCTTTCCTTGGCATATAATGAGTGTTGGGAAATGGTCCCTTCCCATTCCCTACTCTATAGATTTCCCAGCTACATCTTCTTCCCAGGTCTAGACAGGAGAAACTTCCATCGGCTACATTTAACCAGGAAGTTGTCCAGCATTCAGAATTACTAAATTCTGTGAAGGTCTGTCTGCTGTGACAAGAGTCTCAATGCATTATTATTTGTTAAATAATTTATATTCTCCTAATTCCTGGGTCTTCCCCCAAGACCAGGCATTTGGTGCATTTTATTTGAAATGAAATAAATAAATGCAAAGGCTAGTCCTTGGCTATCTGTGGGGATGTTTGTCCAGTGATCTTGATTCACACACACGGGAAGCTATGAAACAACACATGTGGAATAAAACACACAGAGCCAGAGATATTGCCTCAGGCATTTAAAAATAAAGCCCTAAATATTCCCCCTCAAGTTGTGATCACGCTTCTGAACGTGTAGATTTTAGGTGCAGAAACCACAGCGTATGGCAACTTGCCAACATGAGACATTAACTCCCTCCAGCAGAGCCCAATCCAGGAAGAACGTGGTTTCTCTCCCTCCGCTCATTTCCCCCATTCAATGTCACTTCTAGTAAAACACTGTATAAGCTACAAATCTTCAATACACTGGTTTAATGAGTTTGTGGGCATCCTGGGGGTATGGCCAACCCAACTACCTATCCCAGCACTTTAGTAGCTAATGAGATCCGTAGAGATCTCTCTAATTGTGGGGACTGAGGGCCAGGTGGTTCAGGTAGGTTTAGTCCATTTAGGAGCAGACAGGGGAGGGAAAGTGGGACATTGAGGAACAGAGACCCCTAGGGTTCTGACAGGCATGTTGGTGGAGATCTGTCAGGAGGCACGAACCCCAAGCTTGAAAGGAAATTTTATAGCAGCTGAAGTGGAGCTATAGGGCGTGTTCTCCCAAGGGCCAGGTGAACTGCGTCAAACTGACCTGGTTAAGAATCAGAGCAAAACAGGTAATTAGAAGAATAGCCAGAATTTTCCTGAGGGGCCGGGGTGGCTCATTTGGAGGTATCCTTGGGGCTGAGCACATTATAGGGGGACAGAAAGTGTGAGAGTCTCCCTGGGGTTGTCACATTCATCTAAGACACTCATTCAGAAATGGATTTTGTGCCCAGTGTCTCTGGGTCAACAGCCAGGTTCCCTCTGTGCGGGGCAAAGGGGGGCTCAATGGCATATCGCAGATCCCCCCTTCCTCAGGGGCACAGATGGAAGCTCCCCCATTGCACAAAGTTATAGGGGGATTTCCCTTCTTGGGATTATCATCTGCCCGAGCGCCCATCAGCCCCGGCCTCCTCTCACCACTCTTAGTCCCCACCGCAGGGCCAGGGGTCTCCCTGCTGGATCAGTGGCATGTGTCACTCCAGCAGCTCTCCATTGTGAACTCGGCCTCCCTCACAATCGCAGAAACTCAGCATCCCAGCCTCGTTCAGCAGCTCCATGCGGGGTTGGGGCAGCCCTGGTGGGGTCCAAAGTAGATGATCCCACACATAATGCCTGCACCATGGAGCTGCCCAGCCAAGGGAGGAACTGGGGGCTGCCAGGGCTCTGGAGGGGGTTTCCATGCAGTTCCCTGCGGGATGCCACTCTAGGGGGTTCGAGCCCTGGACAGACTAGGCAGACTTGTTCAGCCTCTGCCCTGAATCCTGATTGTATTGATGGGCAGCTCCAGCAAGGGGCCCTGAGTCCTATTAGCCTGAAATGGCCAGTTTTTTCCCAGGGAGAAGGCAGCCTGGACCAGGTCAGTGTATTATTATTACATCCCTGGACCTCTCTACTGCCCCCACCAGAGAGATCAAGACAGTGAATTTATAGCAGTGTCTTTGGCAGTGGTTCTCAAACTTTTGTACTGGTGATCACATAGCAAACCTATGAGTGCGACCCCCCCCCTTAAAAATTAAAAACACTTTTTTCATATTTAACACTATCATAAATGCTGGCGGCGAAGCAGGATTTGGGGGTGGAGGCTGACGGCTCGTGACCCCCCCTTGTAATATCCTTGCAGCTCCCTGAGGGGTCATGACCCCCAGTTTCAGAACCCCTGGTCTATGCAAAACAGGAGGCAGGGGTTAGCTGACAAGTCCCACATCACCTACCACTGGCAAACAGAGAGGAAGCTGAATGGAAGATTCATAAGATGGCACCAGCTACATTTGAGCAGTTAATCATAGAATATCAAGGTTGGAAGGGACCTCAGGAGGTCATCTAGTTCAGCCCCCTGCTTAAAACAGGACCAATCCCCAACTAAATCATCCCAGCCAGGGCTTTGTCAATCCGGGCCTTAAAAACCTCTAAGGAAGGAGATTCCACCACCTCCCTAGGTAACCCATTCCAGTGCTTCACCTCCCTCCTAGTGAAAAAGTTTTTCCTAATATCCAACCTAAACCTCCCCCACTGCAACTTGAGACCATTACTCGTTGTTCTGTCATCTGCTACCACTGAGAACAGAATCTCCATCCTCTTTGGAACCCCCTTTCAGGTAGTTGAAAGCAGCTATCAAATCCCCCCTCATTCTTCTCTTCTGCAGACTAAACAATCCCAGTTCCCTCAGCCTCTCCTCATAATTCATGTGCTCCAGCCCCCTAATCATTTTTGTTGCCCTTGGCTGGACTCTTTCCAATTTTTCCACATCCTTCTTGTAGTGTGGGGCCCAAAACTGGACACAGTACTCCAGATGAGGCCTCGCCAATGTTGAATAGAGGGGAATGATCACATCCCTCAATCTGCTGGCAATGCCCCTACTTATACAGCCCAAAATGCTGTTAGCCTTCTTGGCAACAAAGGCACACTGTTGACTTATATCCAGCTTCTTGTCCACTGTAACCCCTAGGTCCTTTTCTGCAGAACTGCTGCTTAGCCATTCGGTACCTAGTCTGTAGCAGTGCATGGGATCCTTCCATCCTAAGTGCAGGACTCTGCACTTGTCCTTCTTGAACCTCATCAGATTTCTTTTGACACAATCCTCTAATTTGTCTAGATCCCTCTGTATCCTATCCCTACCCTCCAGTGTATCTATCACTCTTCCCAGTTTAGTGTCTTCTGCAAACTTGCTGAGGGTGCAGTCCACACCATCCTCTAGATCATTAATGAAGATATTATTATCATTAATGGAGCAGCCTTGGGGAATCCGCCACCTGCTGACCGTCAAGTGCACTTGGACAACATCCTGGTCAAGGCAGGAACCATAGAGCTAGCTCTGAAAGGCTGAGGAATGTGTAGAGCAGCTCTGCTGAACAAACCTACAGCTCCCTCTGCAAAGTGCAAACTGTTCCAAAGGGAACCTTTCCCTGGGGGTAAGTGGCCATCCCATGGACCCAGGGAACATGGCTGCAGGGGCAGAGTGGCCATACCCCCATAATGCCCATCAGGTCATTAAAACAGAGTGATAGTGGCCCAAACACAGCCTGAGGAGATGGGGTATTTGTCCCCTGCTGACATGGCACTGCTCCCCATGGATTCAGCAAACTAGTCTGGAGTCCATCAATCATGTTTCTGAAGTAGCAGATTGTTTCTCATTATGAGAACCCTCCAAGTATGTTTATGATGGTAGCCAGCCTGGGTTCACCAGGATTCTTGCCAGCAAGTTAAAAAAGTATGGATTGGATGAATGGACTATAAGGTGGATAGAAAGCTGTCTAGATTGTTGGGCTCAACGGGTAGTGAGCAACGGCTCAATGTCTAGTTGGCAGCCGGTATCAAGCGGAGTACCCCAGGGAACTGTCCTGGGGCCAGTTTTGTTCAACATCTTCATTAATGATCTGAGTGATGGGATAGATTGCACCCTCAGCAAGTTTGCAGATGACACTAAGCTGGGGGGAGAGGAAGATACGCTGGACGGTAGGCATAGGGTCCAGAGTGACCTAGACAAATTGGAGGATTGGGCCAAAAGAAATCTGATGAGGTTCAACAAGGACAAGTGCAGTGTCCCGCACTTAGGATGGAAGAATTCCATGCACTGCTAGAGGCTGGGGACTGACTGGTTAAGCGGCAATTCTGCAGAAAAGGACCTGGGGATTACAGTGGCTGAAAAGCTGGATATGAGTCAACAGTGTGCCCTTGTTGCCAAGAAGACTAATGGCTTATTGAGCTGCATTAGTAGGAGCATTGCAGCGATCGAGGGAAGTGATTATTCCCCTCTATTCAGCACTGCTGAGGACATATCTGGATAGTGTGTCCAGTTTTGGGACCCCACTACAGAGAGGATGTGGACAAATTGGAGAGAGTACAGTGGAGGGCAATGAAAATGATTAGGGGGCTGGGGTACATGACTGACGAGGAGAGGCTGAGGGAACTGGGCTTATTGAGTCTGCAGAAGAGAAGAGTGAGGGAGGATTTGACAGCAACCTTTAACTGCAGGGCGGGGGAGAGTTCCAAAGAGGATGGAGCTAGGCAGTTCTCAGTGGTAGTAGATGACAGAACTAGGAGCAGTGGTCTCAAGTTGCAATGTGGGAGGTCTAGGTTGGATATTAGGAAAAACTATTTCACTAAGAGCATGGTGAAGCACTGGAATGAGTTACCTAGAGAGGTGGTGTAATCTCCATCCTTAGAGGTTTTTAAGGCCCGGATTGACAAAAGCCCTGGCTGGGAAGATTTATTTGGGGTTGGTCCTGCTTTGAGCAGTGGGTTGGACTAGATGACCTCCTGAGGTCTCTTCCAACCCTAATGTTCTATGATCAGTTCCTCTGGCAGAGACTTCACAGAAACAATGGTGAAAGGACTCTCAGGCCTGGTCTACACTACGGGGCTAGGTCAAATTTAACCGCGTTAGGTCGATTTAAAAATGATCACGTCCACACAACGAACCCTGTTCCGTCGACCTAAAGGGCTCTTAAAATCGACTTCTGTACTCCTCCACATTGAGGGGAGTAGTGCTAAAATCGACCTTGCTCGGTCGAATTTTGGGTAGTGCAGATGCAAATCGACAGTATTGACCTCCGGGAGCTATCCCAGAGTGCTCCATTGTGACCACTCTGGACAGCACTTTGAACTACAATGCACTAGCCAGGTACACATGAAAAGCCCCAGGAAATTTTGAATTTCATTTCCTGTTTGGTCAGCATGCACTCAGCAGCACAGGTGACCATGCAGTTCCAGAATCGCAAACGAGCTCCAGCATGGACTGAAAGGGAGACACTGGATCTGATTGTTGTATGGGGAGAAGAATCTGTGCAAGCAGAACTCTGATCCAAAAGAAGAAATGCAAATATATTTGCCAAAATCTCACAGGGCATGTTGGACAGAGGCTACACCAGGGATACCCTGCAGTCCCGCGTGAAAGTTAAGGAGCTCAGGCAAGCCTACCAAAAGACAAAGGAGGCAAATGGTCGCTCTGGGTCAGAGCCTCATACATGCCGCTTCTATGAACAGCTGCATGCCATTCTGGGGGGGACGCTACTACTATCCCACCACCGTCCGTGGACACCTGCAAGGGGGCGGGGGGAGTCTCATGGAACATGGAGAAGGATTTTGCAGATGAGGAAGAGGAGGAGGAGAATGCAGCAGGCAAGTGGTGAATCTGTTCTCCCCGGCAGCCAGGAACTTTTCATCACCATGGAGCCAATACCCTCCCAAGGCGGGATCCCCAACCCTGAAGCCGGAGAAGGCACCTCTGGTGAGTGCACATTTGTAACTACAGTACAGGGTTTAAAAGCAATAGTGTTCATGGTCACCTGGTTGAAATAGGGGAATTTTTGTAAGGGAACAATAAAAGGATCCCGTTCATGCTGGGCTGTTTGCGTTTGGCTAAAAGGGATCATCCTGGAGAATAGCCATGTGGCTGGGGGGAGAAGGGATCATCCCAGAGAATAGCCATGGGGTGGGGTGGGGGTAGGTGTGTGCTGCACATCTACCCAAATACTGCAGCCCCTCCTTTTAAATGTGAAACCCAACCCACTGTTTGCTCTGGGAAAGGGGGGTGCTGCAGTTTGAAAACATCCCACATGTTATGAAGGCGTAAGAAGCCAACCCAATTTTACTCACCCTTTTTATCTCCCCCCAGGTGCAAATGTTTCTATGCTCCTCCTATCATCTCCATCTCTGTGGTTATCGCAGATTAGAAGGCGAAAAAAACACACTCGCGGTGACATGTTTTACGAGCTGATGCAGTCCTCCTGCACTGATAGGGCACAGCTCAATGCATGGAGGCATTCAATGGCAGAGGCCAGGAAAGAATTGAGTGAGCGCGAAGAGCGGAGGCAGGACGCGATGCTAAGGCTAATGGGGGAGCAAACAGACATGCTGAAGCATCTGTTGGGGGAACAAACTGACATGATGAAGCGTGTGTTGGAGCTGCAGGAAAGCCAACAAGAGCACAGACCCTCCCCCCCCGCATCCACTGTATAACCGCCTATCCTCCTCCCCATGTTCCATAGCCTCCTCACCCAGACGCCCAAGAACACGGGGGCAAAAGGGGAGGCTCCAGGCACCCAGCCACTCCACTCCAGAGGATGGCCCAAGCAGTTTGATTTGTAGTGTGGCTACAATAAACAATGTGGCCTTGTCTTTCCCTCCTCCACCACCCCACCCAGACTACCTTGTCTGTTATCTAATTTTTTTTTAATTATTAAAGAAAGAACACATGGTTTCAAAACAATAGCTATTTTATTTCGAAGGGGGAAGAGTGGTTGGCTTACAGGGAATCAAAATCAACAAAGGGGGCAGGTTTGCATCAAGGAGAAACACACACAACTGTCACACCAAAGCCTGGCCAGTCATTAAACTGGTTTTCAAAGCCTCTCTGATGCGCAGCGCGCCTAGCTGTGCTCTTCTAATCACCCTGGTGTCTGGCTGCTTATAACCGGATGCCAGGCGATTTGCCTCAACCCCCCACCCCACCATAAACGTCCTCCCCCTTACTCTCACAGATACTATGGAGCACACAGCAAGCAGCAATAACAATGGGAATGTTGGTTGGGCTGAGGTCTGACCTAGCCAGCAAACAGCGCCAGCGAGCTTTTGAACATCCAAATGCACATTCTACCACCATTCTGCACTTGCTCAGCCTATAGTTGAACTGCTCCTTACTACTGTCCAGGCTGCCTGTGTAAGGCTTCATGAGCCATGGGAGCAAGGGGTAGGCTGAGTCCCCCAAGGATAACTATTGGCATTTCAACATCTCCAATGGTAATTTTCTGGTCTGAGATGTAAGTCCCTTCTTGCAGCTGCTCGAACAGCCCGGAGTTCCTAAAGATGCGAGCATCATACACCTTTCCCGGCCATCCCACGTTGATGTTGGTGAAACATCCCTTGTGAACCACCAGTGCTTGCAGCACCATTGAGAAGTACCCCTTGCGGTTTATGTACTGGTTGGCAAGATGGTCCGGTGCCAACATGGGGATATGCGTTCCATCTATCGCCCCACCACAGTTAGTGGATGGCTTTGCTGCAATGGGGTTCCCTATGACCTGCACATTTCCCAGAGTTACTACCCTTGATAATAGAACGTCAACAATTGCATTGGCTACTTGGATCACAGCAGCCCCCACAGTAGACTTGCCCACTCCAAATTGATTCCCGACTGACCAGTAGCAGTCAGGCATTGCAAGCTTCCACCGGGCTATCACCACTCGCTTCTCAGCTGTCAGGGCAGCTCTCATCTTTGTATTCCTGTGCTTCAGGGTGTGGGAAAGCAACTCACAGGGTTCCATGAAAGTGGTCTTACACATGCGAAAGTTTCGCAGCCACTGTGAATCATCCCATACTTGCAACACTATGCGGTCCCACCAGTCTGTGCTTGTTTGCCTGGCCCAGAATCAGCATTCCACTGTATCAAACAGCCCCAGTGCTGCCATGATGTCCCAGTTGCCACAGCCCGTGCTTTCAGGAATGTCTGTGTCCATGTCCTCATCAAAATCCTCCTCATGCTGGCATCTCTTAGCCCGGTTCTGCATATACTCAAGGATAATGCGTGAGGTGTTTACAATGTTCGCAACAGCAGTGGTGACGGTGAGCTGAGTGGGCTCCATGCTTGCCGTGGTATGGCATCTGCAGGTGAGCAGGAGAACAGAGTTGCAGCAGAAGTGGTGGATGACGATGGTTAGCACCGCGAAGATTTCTGACAACTTGGAGAAATTTGCTATGGAGACTGAGCTCATTTACAAGAGCAGGAGAGCAGAGTTGCAGCGGAAGCTGTAGATGATGACGGCTAGCAGTCCTACTGTACGGTCTGCTGACAGCAGCACCCAGGACACAACAGCAGCGGTGACGGTAAGCTGAACTGAGCAGGCTCCATGCTTGCCGTGGTATGGCGTCTGCATGGGAAAAAGGCACGAAATGATTGTCTGACGTTGCTTTCACGGAGGGAGGTGCGACTGATGACATGTACACAAAACCACCCATGACCTTGTTTTTGCCCCCATCAGGCATTGGGAGCTTAACCCAGAATTCCAGTGGGCGGCGGAGACTGCGGGAACTGTGGGATAGCCACCCGACTCTGTAAGTCGATGCTAGCCACTGTAGTGAGGACACACTCCGCTGACTTAATGCACTTAGTGTGGACATACGCAATTGACTGTATAAAATTGATTTCTAAAAATCCATTTCTATAAAATCTACCTAATTTCATCGTATAAACATACCCTCAGTTTTTTTCTCCTTAATCCCAGCCTTGGCACAACAAGGTTTCAAATGCCCCGCATCTCCCTACACCCCAGAAATCTGCACAACTCATAGCTGGGAATGATCAGAGGTTTTGTACCCACTGCCATTGGAAATGCAGATCAGGGCCTAATTTGTACAGCACAGTCTCTGATTAGGCTTGTGAGTGCCACACTTGTCTTTGTCTTGCTAGGGACAATCAACGTCTGCTCCAAGCTATCAGACACTCAATGTTCCATCTCTTTCATCCAAGAGTGAAATCCATCCACCCTTGTAGTAAGCAGTTTAACAGAGGTTCTAAAATCTTTAAAGGACTGATCCAGATAGCATTTATATTTTGAAAGGGTTTTTAAATTCATTGTCACTAGATCCTCTTCCATCCTGCTAAACAACATGATTTTGCCATCCTGGGGCTTATCTGATACAGAGCAGCCTCCCTAGGACACCGAGTTTAATGTGAGGTTTTGCATCTGGGTTCCACCTAGCAGCAGAGATGGCTGCTAATGATGTGTTCCTCATTTTTGGGTGCCTAACTTGAGATCCCTGGGGCCTGATTTTCAGAAATATCAAGTGCTTCCAACTGCAACTAGCTGAGGGGTGTCTGTAGATGAGGACTCTACTAAGGCTCGCCCATCCATGTGTAGGTGCTACATGGTGGGAGGCCCCCTTCCCACAAGCGTTTAGAAATTCTATGGCAACTCTCCAACCCCTGTGCGTTTTAAAATAAAATACAGACGCCTCAGTAGGGTTCTCATGAGCTACAAAGAAGCCTCAGTATGTTTCTCAGTCCCCAATAAGCTTAAGTCTGTTCACAGAGGGCAGAGGTACTGTGAAAACAGAATTTCTGTCCTATGGAAAATTCACATATTTCAACAAAGCAGGATGACGACAAAATGTTTAGATTTTTGTGGAACAAAACATTCAGAAAAATTTCATTTTCAAATGTCAAAATGAAAAAAAAAATGACAATTTCAAATGAGATAAACTGTATTGATTTGTGAAAATGAACCAAAACAAATATGGTGTGTTTTCTTGCAACTTTTGGAAAGCTAAAAATCTTGGTTTTCCAATTTGATTTTTGGGTTTTAAGGGCTTCCCCTTCACCCCTTTGCTTGTTTGTTTTACTTTCCCCATTTTTTCCACTGGAAAAAGGAGTGAAAGGTATGAAAAAAGGTAAAATTAGAAAAACTCACTCTTCACATCGCTTTACTGTTTTCCAGCTGGCAAAAACTGGAAAACAGTAACAAAGCAGTAGGTTTCCTCCCCCACTTTCTCATACAATGTTGATGTTTTCTGAATTTGGCCAATTGGGAAACAGAAAGTGGGAAATATACACACCTTTCACAAGTTTTCACTGTTTAATTTAACATTCACACACACACTTTTTCACACTCTGACTGTTTTCCAGCATCCAGTACATCTGACCTACAAAGGGAGAGGCAAATGTTCCTATTCTTCTTGGTAAATCTTAGTTTCTTCCCTGGTAAAATGGTCTCTGCAGAGCAGGCAAAGTTGCTGAAGTTCCTATTGGGGAACTGTAACAGGGTGCAGCTGGGCCCCTCTGGCTTCTTCTCCTTCTGCCCCACAAACCAGCCAGAGACCTCCACATTGGTGCAATCACCCATGCTCTTTATTTACAGTATGCTTTACCACCACCTTCTATCTACAAACAGCTTCGGTACCTGTACCCCAAGAACTGCTAACTCCTGCAGCCAGCAGAAAGGCTCTAACTCCTCCCTTTCCTTCTCCCCTGACATCTTTCCTGCCAGCCTTTATGTATCCCCTGGCTAACGAGGCTGGCAGCTGTTCCCCATTTGCCAATCAGACCTAGGCTTACTCAGCCAGCTCCAATCTCCCTTTCTTGATTGGAGCTGGCGTGACAGAAGTCTGGCTCAAAGTTTCTTAGCCAGCACCCTGTCACACATCTCCCCCCTTATGAACCACCAGGTTCGTCCTTTCTTGTCCTCTATGTCCCCTGCCAGACGGGTTCGTCAGGGGAGTCTCTCTCCTTCTTTCGGGTGATCCCCAGTGCCATTTCATCCCCCACCCGCAGAAAGTACACTGTGTAGGGGGTGGATGCCTCCCATAGCTCTGCTGCAACCCACTGGTCCTGGTCCTCACACCAGTTGCACCCCTGTGGGCGTCCCTTCTCCTTTATCCCCTTTTCGTTCGGCAAGGCATCAGGGTCAATCCTGACCTTTTACAGGACACCCTGGGCCTCTGCTTCTCCCAAGCCGCCAAGCGGGGTCCTCTCCAGGGAGCTGCGTTGTGGGGAGCTCCAGTTGCCCCTTTTCTTCTGCTAAGGGGCTCGGGCTGGCCATCTCCCCCGCACCTCCTCCCCTCTTTCTATCCTATCTGGGCTCTGTTGTCTGGGGTTTCTGTGTTTGCTTCCCCTAGGACCCTGCTCCTCTTCCTCCCTGGGCTTTTCAGTCTAGGGGTCCCTGCCCCCTTCTTCAGGGAACCTTTCCTTTTCCCTACGGGGAGAGGGTCCCAGTCCGTACCCAACACAATTAGGTACAGTAACCCCTCTACAACTCTGACCCACTTCCATTTAAATCTGACCCGCACTTCTAGGGGCACCTGGGCCACTGGGCAGTATCTCCTGTCCCCGTGGATACACTCTAGGGCCATCCGTGCACCTGGAATTATCCAGTGTGGTTTTATCAGCCCTCTCTGGATGAGTGAGCAGGCTGAAGCTGGTGGACAGCCTCTGCTCCCTTTCCTGTGCTCCAACATTAGTCCAGCCACAAAATTCGGCCCAACCACATTCCATATCCAGGCAGTCCCCCTTTTTATGTCCTGGCCACCTGCACTGCCAGCAAACGATCACACTGGCTCTACTGGGAACTCCTCAGGGTTCCTCCTTCTTCCTCTCCCGGCGTTTCCCGGGAGGGGTTCCCTTGGCTTCTTCCCCAACTCTAGCTCTTTATAGGGTCGGCCCTTCATTCAGGGGACATCTGCCTCCATGTATTCCTCAGTCAGCTTGACCACTGCATCAACCGTACTTGGCTGATGTCACCTGACCCTGACTCTGATATTCTCGGGAAGGCCCTGAAGCAATTATTCTAGGACTCATCTGCTTCGAGCCAGCAGCCTTATAAAAAAGCAGCCAGTTGTGAACCAAGTGAGTGGCGAACAGAGGAGAGGCAAACAACCGAGGAGAAAAAAACAGAGGAAGTTTGCCTGGGAACTGTCCAATGAGAGCTACAGTGAGTGCTGCATTAGGGGGGCTGTGTTTTGAGGTTGTGGGGTGCATATCTGAGTGTATGTCTGCTGTGACCAGTGGTTTGACTAGAGCTAGTTGCAGGGACTGTTTGACCATGTGGTTGTTTGTTTGAAAAGAGTGAATTGGAAGTGCTTTGTTCCAGGTAGGCCTTGAGTGGTTGATTGGAGGAAAGGCTTTGAGCCGGGCCAACTGCTTCGAGCCAGCAGTCTTATAAAAAAGCAGCCAGTTGTGAATGGACGACAGGAAAACAGAGAGAGTTCCCACAGAGGCTTTTTGCCTTTCAGGCTTCTGTGAGCAGTAAATACAACATCTGAAGAGGCTTTTAGAAGCAAGACATTTTTGATAGGGAGCGATCAGCTGTTGTGACCTGCACAGGATGTGCCATGTTTGTCTTTCTCCCAGAGGATAGAAGCGACTTCCTCTGTATGAAGTGCAAGCTGTACTCCATATTGGAAGAGAAGGTTAAAAGACTAGAGACCCAAGTATCAACCCTGCATTGCGTCAGAGAAAATGAACACTTTCTGGATAGAAGTCAGAGTTTGGTACTGCAGACACAGCATGCTAAAGAATCAGTGTAGAACCGGGAAGAAAATTGGCATCATGTGATGTCCAGAGGAAGAAAGAGGAGAACTCATTATCCCCAATGCGGACAGAGATAAGAAACTGTTTTCAGGCTCTCTGCGCAGGTACTATGGCAGAGAATGGTTTGGAAGAGTTATCTGAGGGAAGGGATCAGGAGACCCCATTGACTGGAAGGCATGAGATGCATTGTCCTAGGGATGGGGGTTCCATGTCCACCACTCCCAAAAGGAGGAGACGAGTGGTGGTGGTCAGGGATACCCTCCTAAGGGGAATGGAGTCATCCATCTGCCATCTAGACCGGGAGACTCAAGAAGTGTGCTGCTTGCCTGGAGCTAGAATTCAGGATGTGATGGAGTGTCTGCCGAGACAGATCAAGTTCTCGGACCACTACCCCTTCCTACTTCTCCACGTGGGCACTAATGATACTGCTGAGAATGACCTTGAGTGGGTCACTGCAGACTACGTGGCTCTAGGAAAAAGGATAAAGGAGTTTGAGGCACAAGTCATGTTCTCGTCCATCCTCCCTGTGGAAGGAAAAGGGTCAGGTAGGGACCATCGAATTGTGGAAGTAAATGTGGTTGTGCAGGTTATGTCAGAGAGAGGGCTTTGGATTCTTTGACCAAAATCCTGGATGTTGTTGCAGGAAGAAGGATTTCTAGGAAGAGATGGGATCCACCTAATGAAGAGAGGGAAGAGCATCTTCTCAGGCAGGCTTGCTAACCTAGTGAGGAGGGCTTTAAACTAGGTTCGGCAGGGGATGGTGACCTAAGCCCAGAGGTAAGTGGGGAAGTGGGATACCAGGAGGAAACACAAGGAGGAGGGTGCAACAGGGGAGGCCTCCTGATTCATACTGAGAAAGTAGGGCAATCAGGAAGAATTGGAAGTCCTGGCACAGTCAAGGAACTATGATGTGATTGGAATAACAGAGACTTGGTGGGGTAACTCACATGTCTGGAGTACTGTCATGGATGGGTATAAACTGTTCAGGAAGGACAGGCATGGGAGAAAAGCTGGAGGAGTTGCACTGTATGTAAGATAACATTATGATTGCTCAGAGATCCAGTATGAAACTAGAGAAAAGCCTGTTGAGAGTCTTTGGGTTAAGTTTAGAGGTGACGGCAACAAGGCTGATGTCGTGGTGGCATCAGCTATAGACCACCAGATCAGGAGAAGGAGGTAGACGAGGCTTCCTTCGGACAACTAACAAGTTTCCAGATCACAGGCCTGGTCCTCATGAGGGACTTCAATCACCCTGACATCTGCTGGAAGAACAATATAGCAGTGCAAAGATAACCCAGGAAGTTTTTGGAGAGTGTTGGGGACAACTTCCTGGTGCAAGTGCGGGAGGAACAAACTAGGGGCGGTGATCCTCTTGACCTGCTGCTCACAAACAGGGAAGAATTGGTAGGGAAAGTAGAAGTGGGTGGCAACCTGGGCAGCAGTGATCATGAAATGGTCGAGTTCAGGATCCTGACAAAAGGAAGAAAGGAGAGCAGCAGAATATGGACTCTAGACTTCAGAAAAGCAGACTTTGACTCCCTCAGGGAACTGATGAGCAGGATCCCCTGGGAGGCTAATATGAGGGGGAAATCAGTCCAGGAGAGCTGGCTGAATTTTAAAGAAGCCTTATTGAGGGCGCAGAACAAACCATCCCGATGTGCAGAAAAAATAGCAATATGGCAGGCGACCAGCTTGGCTTAACAGAGAAATCTTCGGTGAGCTTAAACACAAAAAGGAAGCTTACAAGAAGTGAAACTTGGATAGATGACTTGGGGGGTATAAAAATATTGCTCAAGCATACAGGGGTGTAATCAGGAATGCCAAAGCACAATTGGAGTTGCAGCTAGCAAGGTAGGTGAAGGGTAACAAGAAGGGTTTCTACAGGTATGTTAGCAACAAGAAGGTGGTCAGGGAAAGTGTGGGACCCTTACTGAACGGGGGAGGCAAGCTAGTGACAGATGAGGTGAAAAAGGCTGAAGTACTCATGCTTTTTTGCCTTGGTCTTCACAAACAAGGTCAGCTCCCAGACTGCTGCACTGGGCAGCACAATATGGAGAGGAGGTTAGCAGCCCTCAGTGGTGAAAGAACAGGTTAAGGAGTATTTAGAAAAGCTGGACATACACAATTCCATGGGGATATAATGCATCCAAGGGTGCTGAGGATGTTGGCTGATGTGATTGCAGAGCCATTGGCCATTATCTTTGAAAAGTCATAGTGATTGGGGGAGGTCCTGGACGATTGGAAAAAGGCAAATATAGTACCCATCTTGAAAAAAGGGAAGAAGGAGAATCTGGGGAACTACCGACCGGTCAGTCTCCCCTCAGTCCCTGGAAAAATCATGGAGCAGGTCCTCAAGAAATCCATTTTGAAGCACTTGGAGGAGAGGAAGGTGATCAGGAACAGACAACATGGATTCACCAAGGGCAAGTCATGCATGACCAACCTGATTTAGTTGGTGTTGGTCCTGCTTTGAGCAGGGGATTGGACTAGATGACTTCCTGAGGTCTCTTCCAACCCTAATCTTCTATGATTCTATGATTGCCTTCTATGATGAGATATGGGGAAAGTGGTGGACATGATATGTCTTGACTTTAGCAAAGCTTTTGATACGGTCTCCCACAGTATTCTTGACAGCAAGTTAAAACAGTATGGATTGGATGAATGGACTATAAGGTGGATAGAAAGCTGGCTGGATCGTCGGGGTCAACGGGTAGTGATCAATAGTTCGATGTCTAGTTGGCAGCCGGTATCAAGCAGAGTGCCCCAGGGGTTGGTCCTGGAGCCGGTGTTGTTTAACATCTTCATTAATGATCGGCAAGTTTGCAGAAGACACTAAGCTGGGGGGAGAGGTAGATATGCTGGATGGTAGGGATAGGGTCCAGAGTGACCTAGACAAACTGGAGGAGTGGGCAAAAAGAAATCTGATGAGGTTCAACAAGGACAAGTTCAGAGTCCTGCACTTAGGATGCAAGAATCCCATGCACTGCTACAGGCTGGGGACTGACTGGCTAAGCAGCAGCTCTGGAGAAAAGGACCTGGGGATTACAGTGGATGCAAAGCTGGATATAAGTCAACAGTGTGCCCTTGTTGCCAACAAGACTAACGGCATATTGGTCTGCATTAGTAGGAGCATTGCCAGCAGATCGAGGAAAATGATTATTCCCCTCTATTCAGCACTGATGAGGCCACATCTGGATATTGCGTCCAGTTTTGGGGCCCCCACTACAGAAGGGCTATGGACAAATTGGAGAGAATCCAGTGGAGGGTAACGAAAATGATTTTGGGGCTGGGGCACAAGGCTTATGAGGAGAGGATGAGGGAACTGGGGTTATTTAATCTGCAAAAGAGAAGAGTGAGGGGGGATTTAACAGTAGCCTTCAACTACCTGAAGCGGGGTTTCAAAGAGGATGGAGCTAGGCTGTTCTCAGTGGTGGCAGATGACAGAACAAGGAGCAAGGGTTTCAAGTTGCAGGGGGAGGTCTAGGTTGGATATTAGGAAATACTATTTCACTAAGAGGGTGGTGAAGCACTGGAATGGGTTACCTAGGGAGGTGGTGGAATCTCCATCCTTAGAGGTTTTTAAGGCCCGGATTGACAAAGCCCTGGTTGGGATGATTTAGTTAGAGTTGGTCCTGCTTTGAGCAGGTGGTTGGACTAGATGACCTCTTGAGATCTCTTCCTACCCTAATATTCAATGATTCAATTAAGCGAGTTTAGTGTTCTGTGCTCCGCCTGTTTTGTTTCTTGTCTCCACTTCTCTGGGCTGGGGCTTTTCCTGACCCCCTCCCAGAGCTTTTTCTGCTCTCCCCTTTCAGCCCCACCCTACTCAGCGCTTGGGGTGAGGGACTGAAACTCTCCCTTCCCACAGCTGAAGTGCTTCATTTATTCCTTGCTTTTCTCTCCATCCCTTTGTTTTCTCCTCTCTGTGGAGTGGCTTTGTGTCACTTTTGACACAAGAGTTATGTGATTTTAATGTAACTCCACAGTGACTGACATGCAAAGTTGTCCTCAGGCAGTAAGGAGAGCTGGCCTTGGTTACAATGAATGAGGAACTGCCTCATGTCCTTGGAGGGACTCTTAGACACTAATGATAATAAGCAGGTCACCAGTGTGGATTGAAGTTCAGCCCTAGAAGTGACTGCAGGGCTATGTGCACAGAAGGCTCATTTCCCACAGCACTATGTGTGGGCAGCTGACCCGTTGTAAGGAGAATGTAAAGGAAAGGAAATTCTGAATAAAATTTGTTTAAGAAAAATCAAAATGTTTCTATTTAATTTATCCAAAATGAAATGGAGCAGTTGGCTTTTCTGACTCCTTGGGCCACCTTGCACTTCCCCAGACTGCTCCTAGGGCATCAGTTTCAAACTGATTTGAAGCAAAAATATTTCTTTTGAGTCAACATTTGAAACAAAATGAAAATTGCCATTTTGTTTTAATTTTTAAAGCCAAAATGATGAAATGAAATTTTAAGTTGAAATGAAATTGAAACGAAAATTGTCATTTTAATCTTTTCTGTGGGATTTTTCATCAGAATTTTTCATCAGAATTGATATTTTATGATAAAAAAAATTTTGTTTGATAAAACCATACATTTTGGAGGGAAACCTTTCCCCACAAACAGTTTCAACCAGCTCTAATTAGGCCCTGTGGAGAAAGGTGACATGCCTTGGCATAATAGCTCTGGATGTTCTAGATTTACAGCACTATCATACACATGTTGAAAGGAATCTTCTGTCACTTCGGCATTCTGGAGGAAATAATCACTGACAATGAGCCACCGTTTGCCAGCTTTGAATAAAACTGTTTGGGGTATAGTTTTCAGAGTAGCAGCCGTGTTAGTCTGTATCCGCAAAAAGAACAGGAGTACTTGTGGCACCTTAGAGACTAACAAATTTATTAGAGCATAAGCTTTCGTGGACTACAGCCCGTGATTTCAATCATATTACTTCCAGCTCCCCACACCAACAAGGGAGTGGATTTTACATAAAGAGCAATATAAATTACTAAGAGAATTCTGCAATAAAAGACCCCACACAAACTTATCTGAGCTGTAGGGCAGGCCCCATGTCAATCGCTGGAGTAAATTCAGCTCAGATGCTTATGGGTCAACAGATAAGAATGCTGCCATCTCAAGTGTCCTGCTTAAAAGATGTAAGGCTGACAGACAAATCATTTTATCCACCCATTATGTATCCACGCAGCTCCAGAATGCAGCACCATCTGCCACGCTGCACTGTCCACTCATTTCTTAGAGGAAATCACCTGCATCCTAGCCTAGATGACGTCTCAGAGCACCAAGAACAACACAGTGGACAGAGGTCCAATGACACGACACCTTCCCTCTATAATTTCCCCTGTTCACACAATAAGAAATCTAGAAGGATCCCAGAAATGCAAGCCACCCCCTGTGACTTTGATATTTGCATTTTTTGGCTTGTGAAAGAGTCAGAAGCACCTGGGACCTCTACTACAGTAACAGATCATCCACACTTCCTTTGAGGAGGGAAACCACCTCCTGCCTCCCTCCCCCCACTAACCTCATGAGCTATTTTAAGCTCATATTTAATAGTGGCTCACATGCTCATGGTCTGTTTCCTTATGAATTTTTAACCAGACACAAGTGTGATGATGATATTCTGGTTCCACACAGAGTCAAATTAAAGGCAAGAAAAGCAGTATTGTAACCAGCTCCCATTAGTACTCTGACCAGACTGCTCATCAGTATTGTCCACAGCCACTTTCTGTCTCCACAGGGTTCGAGTTCTGTCCATTGAAGCTAACAGGAGTCACTCCAACCCTGCAGGGAGAATGGAAACCCTAAGGGACTGTGCCATCCATGTGCACCCCCTTGTGGCCGAGGTTGGCATTGCAGTTGAACCATGTTGTATTAATGTAGATCAGTGGTTCTCAACCTGTTTACCATTGTGGGCCACATATGCAGCTCTCTATGCATTATTTGGGCCACATCCACACAACATATATACTACGTGTATGGCCCTGAGGATGTCACATGGGTAGTAGCTGTGGGTTGATTGGGCCACAAGCGGCCCACGGGTTGAGAACCACTGATTTAGATGGAATATGTGGACAAAAGGTATTAACATAACCCTGTCACAGTCCAACGTTAAACAGTTTTAAATAAGATTCAGGTTGGGTATACAGAGACCTCAGCTTGCTTAGCAGCATGGCAAACACACCATTAATATCCTTCTTAACCTTTTATTAAGGATAAAGAAAAGAAGGAAAAATAGTTGAAGCATTTAAAGTGTAAAGTATTTGTGATGTTGCAGTCCATATGTTTTATGGAAATATGCTTATGAGTATGAATATGACGTAACTGGAATATGCTTTAGGCAAAACATCTCTTGTAAGGTATCATTACAAAGCTTATGATCTACTGAGTGTGTCATCCCATTTGTCTGCATGTATTATTTCTATGTCTGGAATTAGGAGAATAAGATATAAACTTGTATTACTGATGTAAACATATTAAGTGGAAGCCATTAAGGGTGCTTCAGAATCAATGACCTGTAAATAGCTCTGTTTATTTGCAAACCTTCCTGGGTCCGTGCAGGCCAGCCCTGGAAGAATGGAGGCTGAGGTCTCACAGGACATGTGAACATGTCACCTGATACTGGCATCCATTTTAAACTGGGTGCTTTTCTATTTAGAAAAAATAACAGGAGTACTTGTGGCACCAGGTGCCACAAGTACTCCTGTTCTTTTTGCGGATACAGACTAACACGGATGCTACTCTGAAACCTTTCTATTTAGAAGGAGGGGTGGGAACCCAGAGAGACAAAAGATTCCCGCCTTGTGCCAAAGCTATAAAAAGGGGTGGAACAGAACAAAAGGGGCTTCCAGCCATGAGAAAACCCCTAGTTTCCACCTAAGATGTCTGCAGGAACTAACAAGGACTGTACCAAGGGAAAGGATTGGGCCCAGACTAGGAAGGAGTCTAGTCTGTGAAAGAAGCTTATTGGAACATCTCTGAGGGTGAGATTTGACCTATCATCGGTTTCTTAATTGTCAAAGCTAGACTCAGGACTCACAGTTTGTCAGACCACTCTGTTTTATTAGCACAGCGCTCTGCTAATACATTCAGATAAAGTGAGCCCCCTGCAAGATTCAAACAGTCTTATTTATACAGATAAAATGGTGTGAACTAAACAAAGAGAGAGCAAAATTGTAAAATTTGCATGGGGCACAATATGCATATCCTTATTAACTCTTATCTATCTAAGGCTAATGCTTTGCCAATTGCCCTTAAGTGGGGCAATTCATTAAACAGTTAATGTCTGCTTTCCTGCTCCCTGGCGTGCAGCATTTCTCATTTCTACTTAAAGGCACATACAGCATTCTTTAATTCATTCTATTTCTTTAATATAATTCATTTCACTTTCACAATCCCTCCTTTTGGTCAAGCTTACGCAAAGACCAACAATTACTGGGTTCCACATATTAATCGTTCTTTATCTCTTCGTTCATCAGTGATATTTAAAATCATCATATTAGCACTCTGTTTTGGAGCAGTCACCTGGGTGGCATACCTTACACAATTCTGGATACAACAGGAGATTAACTGAAAACATACAAAAATCATTAGGATTCCAAACAGGATAGTCAGGACACCCTGAAACAACCAGTTTCCTATGCCAGAGAAATTGAACAGGTTACTTAGCCACTTCCATAAAGAACTCAGCTCTTCATAGGGAAGATATGCGATTTCTTCTAAGTGACTAGTGCAATCTATTACCTCATTGGTGTCGAACACACAACATTCTTTTCCAATGAGAGCACAGGTCCCTCCTTTGGCCGCCAGCACTATGTCCAATGCTTGACGGTTTTGGAGGGCCATCTGTCAGATCGCCCCTGTTTCTTTGGCCAGGGTTTTTTAAACTCTCTCCGGTTTCATTTGCCATTATTTCAACTACTGCTTGTAACCTCAGGAGCCTTTTTGCATGGTGTTGAAAGATTGTATTGTTTTCACTAAGGTTACTGTAGGGGGAACATGAAATTGATTTTTTTTTCTGTTTGATCCTCAGGTCAAGAAAAAATTCATATCCCCATACCCAGCCCGCCACTTTTTAGTTTTATTCGAATAATCCCATACTCCACTGTCCACAATATGTTGAAGGCAACGGCTTTTTCCCAGATCCAGCCCTGTCCCATTACACACCCAACACCAATGACTTTTTCCCTCCACTACACTTATCCATTTAGATACATTTATTCCCACTGCCTCCCAAGTGTCATTGCTGTTCCACGTTTTGTTAAACGGACGAAGTCCTCCAGTGAGGTCTGAGGAATTGAGTGGGATTGCCAGGACAGGAATACCAGCTTGAGAGTGGGCTGGGATGTGGCTGCAGACCCAGCAATTAGAAATATTAAGGGTCTGAGCTATCCACATTTGCTGCTGGATAAAAGAATTGTCATTGTGGACTCCCCAGACCTTAAGACACCAGCAGCCGAGGAACAGGCGCCACCAGAGGCGCATGTTGGAGGCAAGGCCCTTCTGGTTCTGACAACCTCAACTGAGGGAACCGCAGTCACGGTTTTACATCCACCAGGCAGCAGGCACTAGGCTCACCACTGCTTCTTTTTGGGCCTTGCTTTAGGTCGTCGTCTGCTTCTGGCAACTCTTACGAGAGCGTAGATGGTAAGGTATTGCAGGCTGTTCCTCTACGTCTTCTTCTGGAGTCAAAATTGACTCTGCATGGTCCTGAGGTGATGATTGGTTTGCTGGGGGTGGTGCCTTCTTACAGTGGGAAGCATGTATCCACTCTGCTATGCCAGACAGTTTAACAGCCATCTGGGTAGTAAGCAGTACCTGATGATTCTTTGATGTCCTTTAAGTCTCTTTACTTCTTTTTCCTTGACTTTGGCTATAACAATGGCCTTCACACCTTATTTTTTCCTCATGCATACATTCCTTATTAACACAGATTGAGAATACAAACAGTAGTATTTTATATCGAGCAAAAAGGCATTGCAAATTAAACCTTGCTAAGTTTTACAATCAATAACCAAGACAATTTACATTGAGACCCAGGCCATTAATGTTCCTCTAATCTACTTAACATAGACACAATAGAGAATCCTGTTTCTTACTTACTAAACCTTAAAACAAAGAAATGTATATATAACTAGAGTCCCTACTTTGTAATACATATAGGAAACCATAGTAGACATTATAACTTATTCTAAAACAAAAGGGTGACCATAATCAGTCATAAGGATTGTTCTGGTCTGTCATTCCTTTCTGCTATTCAAAAAGGGTGGTTGACAGGGTGAAATCAAATCATACATTAATTCTCACAATATATTATTAAATCCATCTTCTACATATCCCCCTTTTGACACTAAGATTATTAATCACCAGTGTCACTTCTTATTTAGTCCGCGTAATAGAAAATACTGGGAGGTGATTTGGGCCTGTGGCTCTAGCTTTGCATACATTTGTCTTATGCAACAGCACATTTTAAACATTACAATTAAACACATACAATTTAAAACCCAAAACAATTAGGGTTAGTAACATTAGTATGCCAGTAGTTGTGGGAGACCATTCAGAAAATATGTTATACCAATGGTAAGCTGTTATGTCTTTCTGCAGTGGCAATTCTTAACATGTTGCCATTTGCATGTATAATATGAATGGTTCGGTTTCCCACATTGCCTTTTTGTTTGTTTTAGGAACTATGTTACCTTTTTACCTTTTGTAAACACAGTACTTACATCACATTTACATTTGTCTATTGGAAGGTTGCTAACACTTCCATTCTTTTAAAACACTTTTTCCCAAGAATTAACACATACACATAACCCATTATACAGTACTTTGGTCTCATTATTCAGTTTATCCCACATACAGGATCCTAGTGAGATGTCTTTACTACAGGGCTTTGGAGCAACAGGCATGGATAATCATACCCACTTTTATTTGTTTCTGTATTAGGTTGTCCTGTAGCTGTATCAGCTTTTTCTGAAAGACAAAAATAACATTTTCCTACCTACCCCTTTTGGGGTGGCATTCATTATTGCTTAAAATATTCCTTTCTTTCACAAATACCCTTGCTGATTGCAGGCAAAACAAGAAGAATTGCTTCCATATTTTCCTGTGTTTTTGTTCTATAGGCAGGCCAGGTTTCAATGGCTTCTATCTTTTAAGAGTTATGGGGAAATTATCCCACTGTTCAGTCATTAAATCCATGAGCTGGTGTACCTCAGTTTTTCCTTTACAGCAGACCAAGTTTACAATGTCTTTTCTGCTGTGTTAAGCTTTAAGTTTGTTCACAGGTAACAGCTGAAAAGCATCATTACCATAAAGGATTTTTCCAAAAATTGGAGATATCCTACCTCCTAGAATGGAAGGGACCTTGAAAGGTCATTGAGTCCAGCCCCCTGCCTTCACTAGCAGGACCAAGTACTGATTTTTGCCCCAGAACCCTAAGTGGCCCCCTCAAGGATTGAGTTCACAACCCTGGATTTAGCAGGCCAATGCTCAAACCACTGAGCTATCCCTCCCGCCTAGAGGAAAGCATACACACTATACATTGTTACAGGGGTACTTATTAACATTAAATGTATTTTAATTAAAGGTATCTTGTTATTTCGTGCCTTTTATTTAGACAATTTGTTTGCTGACCAGGTATGTTCTTTATTTGCAACTTCTTTGTGCTGGCAGTTCTTTCCTTCCTTTACCAGTTATGTAATTTGCATCAACACAGTCTTGGCTTTTGTATTCAAAGCCATCAGCAGAGCTCAGAGACTTTTTAAAAGGAACACAATTAACTTTTACCAGATTTTTGATTACTTTTAACTCTTGCTTCCAAAACACAGAGATCTGAAAAACAAAATACAGTCTATTGTGGCTCCTTTGGAGCCCTAATAGGATTTTAATTAAGTAGCATGTTTCATTTGCATTTCTTTTACCCCCCTCTATAATATACATTGCACATGTCTGCACATTCCTTCTATACTTTAACTTTTAAAACATTAGCCATATTAATTTTTACATAAGGTGTAACTGTTTCTTTTGTTCTTACAGGGTTTTATGTACTCTTATCAAAGTGACAGTCTGATTACACAGAGCCATTTTAAGGCTCAGTGTTTCTAACATTGCTTCTTTTTGTTTTGTGCACCTCACCCCTGCTGTTGCTTCAGATGGGCACTGTCTTTATTCTTTTACTACAGCTTTCATCTGCTATTTTGTTACAAAAACAAACAAACAAACAAACAAAAAGAATCCAGAATCTCTCCCTATTCTTCTGATTTTGACTGCCCTGCTGCAGGCATGACTTGGTTTTTATTTGAAAGCATTTAAATTTTGTAAAGAATCAAGTTACCCCTTAAGGATTAAATACCAAATCTCAAAGCCAACCAACACTGATTACCTGTGTCTGGCGAAAAGGTCTGTCAGTTTTGCAACTTTGAATTAAAGAGTCAAATGGATTTTTAGTGGCATTATAAACAAAACAAAACCAATTTATCTTAAACCTACAACACAGGAGTTTTACAAACCTCACATATTCCCACAGACAGACGGATACATACACATTTTCTTTTCCTTAACATCTCTTTTACACTGCTTTGTTTTTACATAGCTGTACAGAGATTACATTACCTTTATACATTTGGGGCAGTTAAGTTCAAATAGAACCGCCCCCTATGTTCTTTTAGCAAATTTGACTAAATTGTTCATAGTCAAATGATTTTAATTAGATAGTCTCTTTACCTGGATTATTTACAGACATTCTTCTGGAAAAGGGCCCATTTTTCCTTTAGAATGGCTGCAAAGAAACCAAGAATTCTTTTAACAAGGTCCTTTTTAACATTTTCACAAAGTTTAACTGTTTAATTCTCTCCAGCCTCTGTAGAGTTAACTTTTCACTCTCTTTCCTTAAATCACTTATTTATTTCCCAAAATGACACCTTTATCAACTCAGATTTCACCAGTTTAAGTATTGTTCCAGAGGTTTATGCTTGCACTTACTCCTGACACCCCTTAGGGCTTCCAACCTGTTTTTCAGTTTCTTTATCTGTTGCTTGCCTGCTTGTCTGGGCCCGATCCTGCTTTTTCCAATGAACCATTTTTTTGTGAGTGATATTGTGGTCATTTCACAATTTTGAAAGAAATGTTTAAGGAAAGGGACCAGGAAGGGTGGGGGCTAGTTGAGGAGTACACCCTCCTTGCTGAATTGGTAGTGGAACACTAAAGAATCAGTTTCTGAGGCAGACAATGAAGGGGAACAGAACAAGGGGCTTTTATCCTTTTTACAATGAGAGGGGAGTATGAAGGGGGTTGGGATCGATCTGGGGTTGTTGGGTTTTTTTTCCGGAACAGGATAAAGGGGAGCGCTCGGTCTGGTGGTGGGAGAGGAGGCTTTTAATAAAGCTTTTAACTTATTATTTGAATATTTGAGAGAGGCGAGTTTTGATTTTGTCCACCTACAATTTGCCTCTTCCCACCACTTCATGAAACAATTAACCTCTCCTTTTCCAATTTAGTTTTAGATTATTCGAGTTTTTCTTTTAAGATGTCCACTCGGTCCTTGTTCCAAGTGGCCACTGAGTTTTGGGATCTCCCTGAGTTAGCCTAGACCATTTTTCCAGAAATTTACAGGAGTCCGGACCCTTCCTAAAACTGAGCCAGCGTTCCTTTAGGGAACTGTCCAGACTTAGACGTCTGGTTACCAATACAGGAGGACTTTACACACACCAATCACACAAGAAGGAAATTCGGGTTCGTCAGAGCGATGCCCGGTGCAACACACAAAAAGAGCCCACAGGCTACTGCCTCAATCGCCCTTGCTTTCACACCAAGGGTTTTACCCAAGGTGCAGTGCGGCTGCGATTGTGCAGATTTCACTCACTCAGACCGCAGGGACAGGAACCCCTTGGTCGGCCGATCCCCGGATGGAGACGGCACCCAGACTCAAACACTCCACAGGAGGATGGATAGACACAGAGACAGGACAGTCCTCAGCCCGGACAAAACACAGAAATAATTACCTGACCAGATTCCTGATGTCAGATCCCGGGATCCCTACCAGAACAGAGTGGGAACCAACAGGTTTGATGGCGTAGACTTCACTGTGGTCGTGCACCCTTCCGTTCAGGAGGAGGACTGCTCGGGCCAAATGCCCAGGTGCCGGCTGCCACGGTCATCCTACAAAAATAGGCAGGAATCACACGGCCCCAATGAAGATGGTTGCCATCTCAGTGGGACCTCCAAATTGTCAAAGTTAGACTCAGGACTCATAGTTTGTCAGACCACTCTGTTTTATTAGCACAGCGCTCTGCTAATACATTCAGATAAAGTGAGCCCCCTGCAAGATTCAAACAGTCTTATTTATACAGATAAAAGGGTGCGAACTAAACAAAGGGACAGAGAGAGCAAAATTGTAAATTTGCATGGGGCACATGACCTGATGAGCAGTTTTTGGTTAAAGTCTTCAGCTTTGGGGACATGGACAAGACCTGGGTCTGTGTTGCAGCAGGCTAGCGTGTCTGGCTCAACAAGGCAGGGTTCTGGAGTCCCAAGCTGGCAGGGAAAATGGGCTCAGAGGTAATTCCAGCATGTCAGGTGACAGTTCCTAGGGGGTCTCTGTGACCAAACCCGTCACAGTATTAAATAAGGGGCTTTTATTTTAACAGCATCCCTTGTTCACTCTCCCTTTAGCTGGAGAGAGTTTGTAGAAGGAAAAACCCTCTTGTCTGACAGGCTTTTAGATGGTATCAAAGATGACAATAACTGTCCATTTTGGAGAAAAGAGACGACGTTATTTAAGGCAGTCTGGAGCTATTGTTGTTGCTGTTGCTGTTAAACTCTGAACCCATTTCCTAGAAGAAAGAACAAAACAAACACACACAAAAGGGAAGAAGAAAGAACAGCAAAGATAGAAGGATAGAACCATAAAGTAGTCAGCCTGACTTAAATGGGAAGCTACTAGAGCAATGTATAAAACATGCCATTTGCAAATTGAAGGGGCAATCACTAGCAGCCAGCATACTTTTACCAAGAACAAATCATGCCAAACCAGCTTGGTGGATAGGGGGAATGAGGTGAACATAATATACCTGAATTTTAGCAAGGCTTTTGACACAGTCACACACGACAGTCTCATAAGTTAACTAGTTTTCTTCCAAATAACATGGAAAAAGCAGCAAGCAACTGTTCTTACTGACAACCCCTGACAATGTTAGATTTATTTACTTTTCTGTGTGTAGATCCCAGCCACAGAACAAATATTACTGCTGTGCTAAGTTGATGTTGGTGCGGGGAACTGGAAGGAGTTGCATGAAGAAACCTTTTCCCCCGTTCCCCACCTCTGGCCTTTAACTTTGTTCAGTTCCAAATTCTGTGGAACAGCAAGTGGTTTTGCACCACATTTGGTTTATTCAGTGTGTTCATGTCTACAGAACTAATATTGCTGCTGTCTTTGCTGTGTTAATTTGCTGGGGGTGGGAAAGGGGTAACTTTAGTTGAGAGGAATTGTGTGAGGAGGAGACACTCACACTTTTATTTCCTGTTGAACTTCCCCTCTTCCCCTCAAGACAACACTGGACAACTGGTTTGGCACCACATATGGTTTATTTGCTGTTATGTGTGTTTCATGTTCGCAGAATAATTCCACACATAGATTTTCAGAATTTCTCTCACCTCTGGTCTGCTTCTGGTTTCAGTGTAGAAGCCACAGAGTAGTTGGGTGAAGTGTATGCACGGGGCATTTCGGGGGAGTACACTGTAAGGATTTTGGATCACTTGTGCTGTTACTGTAGCCTAGCCCACAAATAGGTAGTAGAAGTGATGGCTAATGTTTCCCATGTGTTGTTTTGGACAACAGTTACCTAAATAAAACAAAAGTTTGTTGACAATGAGTAATTATGGACTCCAGAATGGTTTCTTTAGAAAGTTTTTAGGAGCATAACAAAGGAGTGATGATCAGGGACACACTCAAACCCCTCAAAGCAGGAGATGGAGGAAGAGATGCTAAGCAAAGCACAGCTGTTCAGATGTTGCTTAGGGCACGAACAAGGCTCCACCTTCCCCATCTGTCATGCTGTCTGCAGGAATGGCTGCCCTGATTGCGTCTAAAATTTAACATTTTTACAAGGATGGGTTGCTGGCCTACCACTCCACCCTCAACCTGGGTAACGAGTCTACTGCTTTTCATCTGGTTGCTACCCTTTGGCCTGTCCAGCTTGGGTGGCCCTATCAGGAATTACACTCCTACCTGCATAGCTCTCCAGTCACTGGAATACACAAGCTCCTCTGCTACATCAAGGTGCAGTCCCCAGGAAAAGATCAAAGAAACAGAACGAACTTAATTAACCACAGGAACATGAGGAACAAACAAATATCCAGGAACAAATCTATTCATGCAATCTAGCTGGGTGTGTGGCTTCATATGCAGTTGTGCTGAGTGATAACAGCACCTGGAGGGGCTTGCTGCTTGTCACTAGCAAGGCATTGTGAGAGATAGCCCAGGCTGGAGAGTTTAGGGGGCACAGCAACAGTCAACATTGATAACAACATTTCACTACCCCTGCATTCAGTACTAAAGTGATTTATCACCCAACACCAGCCAGATTTGATCACTTTGAGCAACACCGCTCTATCTGCTGGATATCTTGGCAGAGTAGGTAAATACACATGTTGGCTCCTGAAATCTCTCCCCCTCCCAGCTATCTGTCAGGGGAGAGCTCATTCAGACCCTGCTTACACAATTGTAGCCATGCCACTAAAACCACAGAGCTGGGACAGTACCCCTGGGATCAGCTGTATCAGAAACACAGGGAGCAACCTGTTCAGCGGCGAACAGCAGAGGCTAACAGCGGGAGTTTGCCTGGGAGTTCGCTTGGGGAGAGTGCACTGAGGCTTTCATCTGCAGGTTTCTCTGAGTAGTTCCTGCAACAGTTGAGGAAGCCCTTAAGAGGAAGGTGATATGGAAGGTGAGCAATCAGCTGTTGTAACCTGCACAGGTTGTGCCATGTTTGGCTTTCTTCCACAGGACAGAAGCGACTTTGTCTGTACAAAGTGCAAGCTGGTCTCCATACTGGAAGAGAAGGTTCGAGGCCTGGAGAAACGAGTATCGACTCTGCGTTGCATAAGGGAAAATGAAGATTTCCTGGACAGACGTCAGGAGATGCTTCTACGGCCACAATGTTCTGAAGATTCAGAGCAGGCGCAGCAGGGACAGAAGGATTGTGAGGAGGTTTGGCAGCAAGTGACCTCCAGAAGGAGAAAGAGGAGCGTCCATGCACCAGCAATGGAGATACAGGTGAGCAATTGTTTCCATGTTCTCTCTACAGGTACTAATGCGGAGAGTGGACTAGATGACCCATCTGAGGGAAGGGAGCAGAAGGAGACTACACCGATTGGAAGGCAAAAGATGCACTGTCCTAGGGATGGGGGTTCCACGACCACCACTCCCAAGAGGAGGAGGAGGGTGGTGGTGGTCGGGGACTCCCTCCTCAGGGGGACTGAGTCATCTATCTGCCTCCCCGACCGGGAAAACCGAGAGGTCTGCTGCTTGCCAGGAGCTAGGATACACGATGTGATGGAGAGACTGCCGAGACTCATCAAGCCCGCAGATCGCTACCCCTTCCTGCTTCTCCACGTGGGCACCAATGATACTGCCAAGAATGACCTTGAGCGGATCACTGCAGACTACGTGGCTCTGGGAAGAAGGATAAAGGAGTTTGAGGCGCAAGTGGTGTTCTCGTCCATCCTCCCTGTGCAAGGAAAAGGCCGGGGTAGAGACCGTCGAATCATGGAAGTCAACGAATGGCTACGCAGGTGGTGTCGGAGAGAAGGCTTTGGATTCTTCGACCATGGGATGGTGTTCCAAGAAGGAGGAGTGCTAGGCAGAGACGGGCTCCACCTAACGAAGAGAGGGAAGAGCATCTAACCTAGTGAGGAGGGCTTTAAACTAGGTTCACCAGGGGAAGGAGACCAAAGCCCTGAGGTAAGTGGGGAAATGGGATCCTGGGAGGAAGCACAAGCAGGAGAGCGCAAGAGGGGAGGACTCCTGTCTCATGCTGAGAAAGAGGGACGATCATTGAGTTATCTTAAGTGCCTATACACAAATGCAAGAAGCCTGGGAAACAAGCAGGGAGAACTGGAAGTCCTGGCACAGTCAGGGAACTATGATGTGATTGGAATAACAGAGACTTGGTGGGATAACTCACATGACTGGAGTACTGTCATGGATGGATATAAACTGTTCAGGAAGGACAGGCAGGGCAGAAAAGGTGGGGGAGTTGCGTTGTATGTAAGAGAGGAGTATGACTGCTCAGAGCTCTGGTATGAAACTGCAGAAAAACCTGAGAGTCTCTGGATAAAGTTGAGAAGTGTGAGCAACAAGGGTGATGTCGTGGTTGGAGTCTGCTATAGACCACCAGACCAGGGGGATGAGGTGGACGAGGCTTTCTTCTTGCAACTAGCAGAAGTTGCTAGCTCGCAGGCCCTGGTTCTCATGGGAGACTTTAATCACCCTGATATCTGCTGGGAGAGCAATACAGCGGTGCACAGGCAATCCAGGAAATTTTTGGAAAGTGTAGGGGACAATTTCCTGGTGCAAGTGCTGGAGGAACCAACTAGGGGCAGAGCTTTTCTTGACCTGCTACTCACAAACAGGGAAGAACTAGTAGGGGAAGCAAAAGTGGATGGGAACCTGGGAGGCAG
>NC_048298.1:137943387-138018775 GCF_013100865.1 Trachemys scripta elegans
AGGGACCGAATGGCTAGGTAGCAGTTCTGCAGAAAAGGACCTAGGGGTCACAGTGGACGAGAAGCTGGATATGACTCAACAGTGTGCTCTTGTTGCCAAGAAGGCTAATGGCATTTTGGGCTGTATAAGTAGGGGCATTGCCAGCAGATCGAGGAACGTGATCGTTCCCCTTTATTCGACATTGGTGAGGCCTTATCTGGAATACTGTGTCCAGTTTTGGGCCCCACACTACAAGAAGGATGTGAAAAAATTGGAAAGAGTCCAGCGGAGGGCAACAAAAATGATTAGGGGTCTGGAGCACATGACTTATGAGGAGAGCCTGAGGGAACTGGGATTGTTTAGTCTCCAGAAGAAAAGAATGAGGGGGGATTTGATAGCAGCCTTCAACTACCTGAAGGGGGGTTCCAAAGAGGATGGAGCTCGGCTGTTCTCAGTGGTGGCAGATGACAGAACAAGGAGCAATGGTCTCAAGTTGCAGTGGGGGAGGTCCAGGTTGGATATCAGGAAAAACTATTTCACTAGGAGGGTGGTGAAACACTGGAATGCGTTACCTAGGGAGGTGGTGGAGTCTCCTTCCTTGGAGGTTTTTAAGGCCCGGCTTGACAAAGCCCTGGTTAGGATGATTTAGCTGGGAATTGGTCCTGCTTTGAGCAGGGGGTTGGACTAGATGACCTCTTGAGGTCCCTTCCAACTCTGATATTCTATGATTCTATGATTCTATGAACCCCTGCTGCTTCTGTGGATCCCAGACTTCTCAGGGCTTCCTGAATGGAACAGGAAGAGCAGTGGTACATTGGCATTAGGAGTGTTTTCTTCTTCAGATGTGACCATCAGTGGCAGCAGAGTCTTGTAGAGCTTCCTGTTCACCCTCTTAGAACTTGTTCTTAATGCTTACTAATTAAGTTATGAGTGACCATTGCTCATCATAGAATCATAGAATTCCTATCCCTACCCTCCAGCGTATCTGCCACTCCTCCCAGTTTAGTGTCATCTGGAAACTTGCTGAGGGTACAGTCGACGCCATCCTCCAGATCATTAATGAAGATATTGAACAAAACCGGCCCCAGGACTGACCCTTGGGGCACTCCGCTTGATACTGCCTGCCAACTAGACATGGAGCCATTGATCACTACCCGTTGAGCCTGATGATCTAGCCAGCTTTCTATCCACCTTACAGTCCTTTCATCCAGCCCATACTTCTTTAACTTGCCGGCAAGAATACTGTGGGAGACCATATCAAAAGCTTTGCTAAAGTCAAGGAATAACACATCCACTGCTTTCCCCTCATCCACAGAGCCAGTTATCTCCTCATAGAAGGCAATTAGGTTAGTCAGGCATGACTTGCCCTTGGTGAATCCATGCTGACTGTTCCTGATCACTTTCCTGTCCTCTAAGTGCTTCAGAATTGATTCCTTCAGGACCTGCTCCATGATTTTTCCAGGGACTGAGGTGAGGCTGACTGGCCTGTAGTTGCCCAGATCCTCTTTCTTCCCTTTTTTAAAGATGGGCACTACATTAGCCTTTTTCCAGTCATCCGGGACCTCCCCCGATCACCTTGAGTTTTCAAAGATAATGGCCAATGGCTCTGCAATCACATCCGCCAACTCCTTTAGCACCCTCGGATGCAGCAGGATGGTTTGTTCCTGCAATCTCAATAAGGATTCTTTAAAATACAGCCAGCTCTCCTGGACTCCTTTCCCCTTCACGTTATTCTCCCAGGGGATCCTGCCCATCAGTTCCCTGTGGGAGTCAAAGTCTGCTTTTCTGAAGTCCAGGGTCCGTATTCTGCTGCTCTCCTTTCTTCCTTGTGTCAGGATCCTGAACTCGACCATTTCATGATCACTGCTGCCCAGGTTGCCACCCACTTCTACTTCCCCTTACAATTCTTCCCTGTTTGTGAGCAGCAGGTCAAGAGGATCACGGCCCCTAGTTGGTGCCTCCTACACTTGCACCAGGAAGTTGTCCCCAACACTCTCCAAAAACTTCCTGGGTTGTCTTTGCACTGCTGTATTGTTCTTCCAGCAGATGTCAGGGTGATTGAAGTCCCCCTTGAAAACTAGGCCTGTGATCTGGAAACTTGTTAGTTGTCCAAAGAAAGCCTCATCTACCTCCTTCTCCTGATCTGGTGGTCTATAGCTGACTGCCACCACAACATCACCCTTGTTGCTCACACTTCTAAACTTAATCCAGAAACTCTCATGTTTTTCTGCAATTTCATACTGGAGCTCTGAGCAGTCATACTGCTATCTTACATACAATGCAACTCCCCCACCTTTTCTGCCCTGCTTGTCCTTCCTGAACAGTCCTTCCTTTACCATGTCTCTACAATCCCACTCATCCTCTCCAGCCCACCTGCTCCAGGCCTTGATCACCCATCCCATTAACTCTGCCCTCCCCCCACATCTCCTCTCATTCCCCTTCAGAGCCCACTGTAAAATCATCTCACCCATCAGACCAGCCCATTCTGATCCCTCCCCTGGCTCCTTCGCAGATCCTATGCTAGAGCTAGCAAATTCCCCAAAAATGCATCTCTCAGAGCCACCCAAACCATGTGTGAATTCAGCAAATCCTGTCAGTCACACACAAAAAGGGAACGTTTTGTTTTAAAAGTCAAACCAGTCTGTTTGGACCATTCCACAGCAAAATGTTGTCACTTTTCATTTTGAAATTGAGGCAACTTTAAAAAAAGGGGTGGGGGAGTTGAAAAACACCCACAAACAACCTGAAACGAAAAACCAAAACAATTTTGTTTCAGGCCAAACCGAACCAATATATATATTTTTTTTATTTCTCCGACTGGCCCCCAAACTGAAAAGTCACTGATTCGCTCAGCTCCATTCAGTACCGAAGTGCAGCTCCTTGTTGAGTCTTTGCAAACTTCTTCCCCACCTAGTTCTCCGGGCTCATTCCCCCGCCACTCTCACAGCCATTCCCTTTGTGTCCTTCCCTGGCTCTCCCTTGCCAACCCTCTGCCATGCTGCTCCTCAGGCTAACATTATTCTCCCTTTCTCCTGTCCCAAACTTCCCTCTCTTCCTTCAAGTTCCTCCTTAAACAAGATCCTGCTCAGGAGAATGGGAAATCAAATAAACAAAGCAAGAGATTCGCTGCTCTTTGGGGTCGGGCCTGTGCCCTCCCCTGTGTTGTACAGCCCCCAGCATGCTGTTGGGACTCAATAAATACCCACGGGTCCTGCGCTCTGACTGCCTTTTATTGCAGCCTTTAGGAATGGGATTTAGTGTCTGTGTGTATCCTTAGAAAAGAATCTTCTCAGCCTTTTTATTCTCTCAGCCCAGGGCACCAATGCAGCTGTGGTTGGACTAGCAATTGGAGCGCCTCACACTGAGACAGCCAGCCAGTCCAATCTCTTGCTTCAGGGATTCCATGGTCACTGAGGGGTGAGGAAGGAATTTTTTTACCCATATGGCAGAGAACAGCAAAGCTGGCCAGGTGCATTGTGGGGATTTCACCTTCCCCTTTGCCGCTGCAAGAGGCAAGATACTGGAGTGGACTGACACAGAATGATTTTGCACCTTGTGGTCGAATCTCCTTTTCTCATGACACATTATATAGACAGGGTTTGTGGGGAGGCCCCGGGGCTCCCTTAGATTAAAATTCCCAACAAAAGCCAAGAGCAATCCTCCCTTAATCCAATCTGGGGGATGCAAACCCCAAGGGCTCTAGCCATACAGCCCCAGCCCACCTTGCCTCTGTGATGTCAGCAGTGGCCCTGTGTCACAAAGGGGGTAGGCAGCCTGTGGCTCAGTGTGCTCTGGGAGCTGGAGGAGGGAGCACACGGCTGTCTGGGCTCTGCTTTTCAGACAGTTGGGAGCATTTTTTGGAGTGTATAGCACCTGTTTACACAGAACTCACGGAGGAATCCACATCCTCACTGTCATCTGCGATTATATGTGAGACATCAAAATTCTTCTGTGGCTCGACCAGCACAGGGGTGAGGGACCTTTCCTAATGTATCCTCAGGGGTAGAAAAAAGAAGTACTAAATTATACCAAGATCTGAGAATCAGCCTTTCTTTAGGTAAATATCTAAAAAGCAAAAATGGAAAACAAGATTAAAATCACTGATTTAAATCAAGATTTCCTGTGCTTGCTGATTTAAATCACAATGAAAATCATTGATTTGACTCACTCTGATTTAAACCAGTCCATACTGCTGTGAACTCGGTGTGGGATGGAAAGGGGTCATTTTAAATTGTGTTGGATGTCAATTAATTTTATCCCAAAACTTAGTAAAAATATTTAGGTTAGAGAAACAAGAAATGCTAGGCTAGCTCTTACTATCTCTTTTTCTGACAATTCAGGGTGTGACTCCACTATTTTAGTCACAGGGGCTCTTTTACATACCTTAGGGGACACCATGATTAAAGCCAAGCAAAATAATCACTGTTATTAACCATGGCTATTTTATTATTAAAGAAAAGAAAACACTAAACAAAACAACAAAAGACAGAACACAAATGATAAAAGGCTGATTTCTGTTCAGTCTCATCTGTATGCTTCTCTCTGGAGAGCTTTGAACAGATTACACCTTTGTGAGCAGACCTGCCTTTGATGGGGCACTTTCCTTTTTGTAAGTTGAAACCAAAGTCTTATTTCCCAAAATTATTGTGAGTCATAGATACTAAGACTGTTTATAGATGGGCAAAATAATTTTAAGAGCAGGTGGGTCCTATTAATAACTAGACTGCTTATAAATGGGCAAAGTAAGCAATTTTAACTAAATCCTCTGAAATAGAAGAAAGTAGTTAAATTACTTAGTTAGAAGAAACCATTTAAGGAGCTGTCTTGAGACTGGCCAATTAACAAAATATTTAGAATCTTAAATTCAGTTAAATCCCACTATTTCTCCATTTCCTAATGTTTAGCCCTTGTCTCTTTCCCAAATGCATGGTCTAACCATTTAGTGGTTAACAGGAGAAACTGTTAACATCTTAAATTACAACAGCATTTCCATATCACAACAAAACTGTTACAAGAGTTTATAACTCTAATCCCTTGGCAGGGTTTTAGTTAACTTCTCTTACCAACACAAGCTGAAGTTTTGGGGAGGTTTCCTTGGGCTGGTTTCTTCACAAGTCTTCTCTCTTCTGTCTGTGTCAGCTTGCTTGTAGAGAGGGAGAGGATGAGTTGAGTTTGAGCAGGGTAGCAGAGCTTGTGCAGGGTGCTCACAAAGAGTTTTTATACTCGTCTCTTCCCTATTTCCGTGCAATTTTAGAAAAACACACACCTCTCTTGTCCTTTCATTAGCTCCGTACATTCATGGAGCCTCTTCATCTTATGGATAGGTAGTTTGTTAATGGGTATATGTGTTAGGGTTGTAAGTCTGTCTTGACAGTTATATTTCCTTTGTTTTTGTTGGAGAGATTCTCAGAACATCTTCAAATTTAGTCTTTTAACTCTTACCTTATTCAGTTCATTTTCTGAGATATTTCTTCAGTTTCATTAGGGTTCAACAGGAAATTAAATTCTGTTTTTAAAAAGTCCAAACCTGTGGTTTATGTAAAGGTTTTTAGTTCTCGAAGCAGTCTTTTAAAATTAAATCATTTTTAACGAGTCTTTAGCTTAAATAGTGATTGAAGAAGTTGTTGATTCTCTAGAACAATTGTTGATGATGATTCTTCTTCTCTTTCTGAGTTGGGGGAAGGAGTGGCTAGAGCTCTGCCAGTAACTAATTACTTCCCCATTAATATAATTAATAGTCTAGACTTAAATGTCTTCTTATATTCGTAATCAGCTGAGCAAGGTTATTAGATTTCATGTTAATACATAATGCATTTTACAACACGTAGCAATGATATTAGAAAACCACATTAGATACTTTGCATTCAGTTAAAATACTTTGCAAATATGCCCTCCAAAAAAGTTTGCCATTTCAATATTTTAGAAATCAACTAAGGTTTTCTACAAAACTTTTTCTCAACTACACACATTTTTCTCTAAAAATTTAAGGACACAAGCAGAGGGTTTTCTTGCCAAGAGGGGCTGGTAGAGCGCACTTTACAGCCTAGATTTATTGTTCTAACACATCCCTAAATTCATTTTGGAATATCCAACATAAATAACATCCTCACCTTCTCCTACAGGGCCAGATCTTTCCTAAAACATTTTTCTTTATAACATTTGTTTTATTGAGATAAAGGACTAGATCTATAATAAACTGGCAGCTTATAGAAGAGGGCTGTGTTCTGGTGTAGATAAAACACTCTTTTGGGTGCTTTGATTCTTGAGTTCCTTAGAGTTACAAGTGGTTTGTTATAGCAATTAAACTTCTATTAAATATTTTTTACAAAGCACAAATGCCAATAATCAACACATATTTTAAACAGAGCACAAAAAGAAAATAGTATAAAAGTTAAAGCGGATTAAAATGAGGACAGCTGCCTTTTAAAGTTTGTACAGACATGCTTGCGGGACATAAACAGTTTTATGGTCAAGGAGATGTTATTTTCCAGACATTTGCTTGTTTCTGGATGACAGAAAGCTGAAGCCTTCTGCAATTTCTTTGATTAGCGTCAACATTTTATAACCTAGCTAACTAAAACTGGGCTACTCTTATATTTTCAAGCATCTTGGTGATAATATACTTATGGGTATATTTGAATGTTCAGTAAAGGCACAAACATGTTTGTAATGACCTAACATTATAAAAATAAGTTATAATAATGCTATTAATAAAATTTTTACATCAATATTGAGGTCTCACCACCTCATAGCAGTCTTATCTCTCCAGCCAGGCAGGCAGCAAAAAAACCTAAGTCTGGGTCTCCTTGGCCCATCTAGAACCATGTGTGAGTATCGTGGGGTCTGTGTCATAGGAAGGAAGCCCCAGGGACTCATTCACGTTGGTTCTTGTCTTAGCAGCCAATATGGATCTTTATGGCCACCTCTGCCGACTGCTGGTCCGGTCTGGAGGTGAGTAGGAATTCTCCCCAGAAATGGACCCTCCTCTCCCCCATTGCTGTCCTCTCCAGAGCTACCTGCAGGGGACTACTGGGAATCTGCATGGAATCTCCATGTGCTTGGGGAGTCAGGGTCTCTCCTGTTGGAGGATTTTTGGAGCATTTTAGCTTTATTTAAACCCCCAGACATTTCTAGCCCTTCTGTGTGGCGACGACAGAGGAAAGGAAACAGAACGCCAGGTCTGTGGTAGCCAGAAAGCCTTAAAAGCTTCAAGCCGAAAAACCTCCCAGGAAAACTTTCCTGGGGTTTTTATTCTTTCTACCTCTCTGCTTACAACACTTCTAACTGGTTACATTCTTGCGCATAGGGAAAGCATACAGTGTACAACAACATGAGATAGCAAACCCATATCTTGTGCACGTGAAAGCCAGCTGCGAGGGAGACAAACAGGCCAGCCAAGAAGTTTCCCAAAACACAGACGCTGGGGTGAAGGCCACTCCTGCCTTGTAGCCATGGAAACAGTGTGCCGTAACCATGGGCTGGCAATTTGGGAGCTATGCATTCCTACATCCCCCCATTTTCTATTTTAGATGCGGTGTTTAAACGGAGCACCCTCGCAGGGTAACATGCACAATGCCACTAGATACACTGAACAAAGCAGCAAAATAAAACACCAAGAACTAGGACTAAAACCCCATACTATAAGAGGGTTTTTATCCACCCTAAGGGTAACCATGACTAAATATAATTTCACTAAAAAGGAAAAACATCCTGGCAAATGGTTTAAGCATAACATTTCAGCATATCAATTTGCTATTGCATGCAATTACTATTATCAGTAAGCTTAAAACAACACATTTCTTTTACTGTCTCACACCCCAGATGTTGCTGGGTGGTTTGCAGACAGGAACAAGGCAGGTACTTAACAGACCTTGCATGTCCGGGGCAACGGCTAGGCAGAAATCAGATTGATTTAATACTTGTGCCAGGTAAACCCAGATGTCTTGGTGAATTACCCAATCCCACATGCATCCTCCCCATGGACCCGGCAGGATACGGTATGTGGGATCCCACACCCCCTCAACCGGTCCATATGCTTGGAAGGAGCACTGAGAACGTCTGCACTTCCACCCCGAAAGTCTCCAAGTATGTCTCCATGGCCACAGATCAGATGGTACTCCTGATGTGTTTGTAAGGGCAGTGGGCCAAGCCTGATGCTCTAGATCATTTTGAATGGCCATTAGCTAGTCATTCCGGAAATCCTGAATTTCTGAACATGCTAGATCCCACTGCAATGCCTTCCCAGCCTCAGTGATATTCAATACCATCTCTGTCAGCAACTTCTGGGTCATTGAACTAAGGGCGGAAATGACATGTAACTCACCAACTCCAGCCTGTATCTGGGTTAATTGTACTCCAGTAACAAGGCCAATGGCCTTCTCTAATTGCCCCAATTTCTCATCATATTCTTGGTTCTTAAAAATATTCCAAACTGCTGCTGCACTATTGGCCCCATCCCATAGGGATCCGGTCAAGTCTTTCTTCTTTCTAGAAGAAATAACCCAAGCCCTCTGTTATGCTAATCTAATGGCAGCCCCCTGTGAGCAATTTGGGTATTCATTTAATTGTTCACTAATTGGGTGACCAAATAACAATAAGGGCCTCTCTCATTGATTTTATCAAATATATGGCATTGTCTGTATTTGGATGTATTACAGGGGTAATAGTGTAATAGAGGAGATGGCAGGGGCAATGGCAACAAGGTGCCTCTGGTACTTATCATTTAAAATCCAATTAGGGAGGGCAATACATGCTGAAGGATTTATCCAAAACACAGGGCGCAGCCTGTAGAATAAACCCCAAAATCCAATCAATACCACGTTCCCAAGAATGGGTTCCACAAGTTTCTTCCTGCTAGTGTATAATTCTTTGTTTCTTCACCAGGGTCAGTTCTTAATGTCTCTTGTAGTCAGGAATCCCTGGACTTTGTGGTTTCAATAAAGCAAGTGTTCCTTCTTCTCTTTTCCTGAAACAGTGTGGTTTAGCATCATACAGGGGAGAGGTTACTAGCACATCACCCTGTAATGGTTTTGCTTCTTCTAGAAAAATCCAAAGCACAATAGGTCTGTCAGTGGACAAGGGAGAGGTTACTAGCACTCCACCTTGTCACAGCAGAGCTAGAAGGAGAAATAGGCTTATCATCAGTCGGAGAGTCCTCCCGAGGTGGAGGGGTCTTTTTACAGTGAAAAGCATGGGTCCAGGCAGGTAGTCCTTGGCACTTCACAGCGGTGTTGGTGGTTAACAGGACTTGGAAAGGGCCTTTCTAGCATGGAGCCAAAGCAGTCTTTCGTTGATGGACTTTACATTCAGTCTCCTGGTTTCAATGAATGGCAGGGGTGCTAGGGTCTTTGGGTAGCACTTCTCTACCTGTGAGAAAAGAAACCTAACACATTTCATTAATGCCTGGCAGTGTTTTGCAGATTTTACAGCTGCTTGGGCACATTCAAGCCCCCCCCCACACACCCTTTTCTTGGGGGTCAGCCAAGTTTTGGCTGTGGCCTTGGATGAGCCTGCTAGCTGTATTTTCCTCTCAGTTAACTCATTCTGTGCTTTTTCCTCTTCTCCCTTTCTCAGCTTCTTTTAACCTACAAAGGAAACTTCCACTCTTCACTCATACACCTTTTCCCAACAATGAACACATACACATTGCCTTTATACAGTACATTAGTCTTATTATTCAATGTAGGCCATGTACACCCTTCCAGTAAAATAACTTTATTACAGAGCTTTGGAGCAACAAACCGGGACAAGCACACCCACTTTTGAGGAGTCCACTCAGTACAACCTCTGGTGTCCAATAGCTTTCCTCCCTCCCCAGCCCTCTGGCTAGAAATCTGAGGTAGCCAGAAGGATCCCATGGGCAATATGGGGAGTGGGTTAACCTTCCATGTCCTTGTTTCCAAAGACTGTTGGTAAGCAAATTTTAACAACAATTTGTCAATTAAAAAATCTGGCCAATGAAGTTTCTTTTTCTTACTTAAGCAAATGTATTAGACTTTAGTATATCACATTTTCCTGATTTATCCAAACACTTTGTATTCCAAGTTGAATAAAACAAGTATCTGCTTTTTGATTTAATCCTCCTATTTAATTTTGAGCTAGACTGTCTTATGAAAATATTAAACCCAACAATTCTGGCCACAAGACAAACACCACAAGACAGGACAAAGAACACAAAAATAATTCCTATTGTACCAGTAAATGCATGGTACATTGAATGCTATTCAGCTGGCATCCGTTTTCTCTGATAATCTGAAAGACAAAAGAACAGAGGTCTACCCCTTCTGGGCAGTCAGTCATTGCTTAAAATATTTCTTTATATACACATACTCTTGTTGATTTCAGGCAAAACAGAGGAATTACCCCATATTTCCTTGTATTTGTTTCATATGCAGCCCAGGTTTCAGTGGCTTCTACCTTATTAGTTAGAAAATTGCATTAATACAGATGCTTTCTGGCTTGCTTCCAGATCCAAAGCTATCCACAGCTTAAAGATTCTTACTTAAAAAGGGTCACAATTAACTTTCCCAGTCTTTTGATTGCCTTTTACTTCTAACTCCTGCTTTCAAACACACAGTGATCTGAAAAAGACAACACAACTTATATTAGTAGGTTTGCATTTCTTTTACCTCTACTACAATATACACTGCACATGTTTTGGGGAAAATTCACATCCTCTCCACAATTCAATTTCCACAACACTAGCCACATCAATTTCTACACAAGGTGTAACTATTTCTTTTTTGAATACCAGGTAAAGGCCATTTACTTAACATATAATTCAAAGGGCTATCCTTAGAGGGTTTTACCAGAGACCCACCCATCTGCCTGCTGACACTCTAACAGAGAATTACACAGAGAACAGAGGGAATTATGGCCTAATAGGATCCTATTACAGGAATTTCTACTAATACTGACCGCTACAGGGGATGGGACAGAAGGATCCCAATTCGACCTCAGAGCTTCATCGCACGCGATGGCTTCCACTCTGAGGAATTACGAATGAGAGGCTCAGTTCCGTTCACACACCTAACGCCCAATGTATAAGACAGAAATTCATTAACCGGTTAACCAAAACCAAAACCAAACCAAACCAGAACCAGATAGTGTCTCCTTATCCTATTAGGACTCACCTTATCGGAGCACAAACCCCAGGGGCTGCGGTGAAGCAGAGAAAAGGGGCGAAACACCCCGTTGGCGCCGTTCCCAGTTCGCCGCAGCCGTCCGGAGTCCAATGCCCGAGCTAGGAGAGTCCCGGCGGAGTCGCCAGAAACTGTTACTGAAATATCGGGTCCACCTAGCTGAGAGCCAATAACAGCCAGACAGGGATAAGGAGGAGTTGCTTTATTCTGCAGAATAAAGGAGAGCTTTGCACCTTGGTACAAAAACTCTGTCTCATACACATTTTACCATTCCAATTATCATCCTGGGGATTTGAAATCCCCATGCTTATAATTACTTACTCCTTTCCTTCCACTATGCCCTCAAAGTTTCCAACCTGTTTTCCAGTCAAGAAGCCATAACGACCCGCAGTCCGGATACCAGGGGCACTGGCGATCTATTTCCCTTAGAAGGTCCTCAATATGAGCGACCGGGACAACGACACATGATCGCTGCCGTATAATCTTTTGTAACTCTCTTGCGTGCTCCTTCTGGGCACTGGAAAGTCCCCCCCCCCCCATACTCAAGAATCAGGGGCGGCAAACGGCCGAGGAGGTGCACTCGGCATGTCCAGCCGGTGAGCAGGGGGTTATCACGTCGGGGTCACCAGCTGTGGCGACGACAGAGGAAAGGAAACAGAACGCCAGGTCTGTGATAGCCAGAAAGCCTTAAAAGCTTCAAGCCGAAAAACCTCCCAGGAAAACTTTCCTGGGGTTTTTATTCTTTCTACCTCTCTGCTTACAACACTTCTAACTGGTTACATTCTTGCGCATAGGGAAAGCATACAGTGTACAACAACATGAGATAGCAAACCCATATCTTGTGCACATGAAAGCCAGCTGCGAGGGAGACAAACAGGCCAGCCAAGAAGTTTCCCAAAACACAGACGCTTGGGTGAAGGCCACTCCTGCCTTGTAGCCATGGAAACAGTGTGCCGTAACCATGGGCTGGCAATTTGGGAGCTATGCATTCCTACACTTCTGGACTGGCAGGGAATTCTCTGATGGGACCCCAATGCAGCTCTGCCATCCCAGCCTTGTCTGCACTCTCCTTGTCTCCTGAGGGAGATCTGTTATTAACTAGAGAAGCGGGGACAAGCAGAGCTAGGGAAGTCCTGGCCTCTTGGGCTAAAATAATAACCATCGTCCTGAGCTTCATCTCTCCCCAGAGTGTCCCACGCACTCACCTCTCCCTGGGCCCAGGGCAGGGTTAGCTGTTAGCCCAGCGTATACCTGCGGAGAGCAAGGCTCCAGGAGGGAAGTGGCTGGCCCAAGGCCAGAAAGCAGGAGTATACATCCCTGGTACACTCTGGAAGTGACCTTTGTAGGAGGTGAGCAGGCAGAGACAATGGGCCAGATCCTTGGCCCCTGGTAAGGCTGCATGAAGGGACATTAAGCTCTCCCTTCCAAGCTCCCGCGTGGTTTCCTCACCCCAGCACAGGGGCAGGGAGGAGCCCTTGGATGCTGTCTCCCCATCCCTGACCTGTCTGTGTGGGTCTCTAGACTGTCAGTCCTTCAGGACAGAGATTGTCTCTGTCTGCATTGTGCTGTGCAACTGGGCCTGATCCTGACTGGAGCCTCTGGGCGCTGCCATAACATCACTAGTGATAAGTAATCAGGGAAGGCCCCGCTCTTCCAAACCGGGCCCCGCCATCCCTGCCATCTCTCAGCACACAAATTACCCCAAGCAGCAAAAAAAAGCGCCGCCCTGCTGAGCCCCCCCCCCCCCCCCCCGGCCCCGCGCCACCGGAGCCCCCCCCCCCCCACGGAATGCTGCACCGCGCCACGCCGCACCGCACCGCACTGTGCTGCCCCCCGCCACCCCAAGATTGGCCGCCCCTTGCCTGGTGCCTGGAGCCAGCCCTGACATCAGCATCCCACACCTTGTTCCAGCACTCCACATCTTCGGTTCCTGACCCATCAAACTCTGCTTCTATATGATCCAACTTGCTGGCCTGTTCTTTAGATGGGAATTAGAATCTGCCTCTCATAGACTCATAGACTTTAAGGTCAGAAGGTACCATTGTGATCATCTAGTCTGACCTCCTGCACAACGCAGGCCACAGAATCTCACCCACCCACTCCTGTAACAAACCCCTAACCTATGTCTGAGTTATTGAAGTCCTCAAATCGTGGTTTAAAGACATCAAGGTGCAGAGAATCCTCCAGCAAGTGACCCGTGCCCCATGCTGCAGAGGAAGGCGAAAAACCTCCAGGTCCTCTGCCAATTCCTTCCCGACTCCAAATATGGCGATCAGTTAAACCCTGAGCATGGGGGCAAGACTCACCAGCCAGCACCCAGGAAAGAATTCTCTGTAGTAACTCAGATCCCACCCCATCTAATATCCCATCACAGACCATTGAGCATATTTACCTGTTAATAATCAAAGATCAATTAATTGCCAAAATTAGGCTATCCCATCATACCATCCCCTCCATAAACTTATCAAGCTTAATCTTAGGGTGACCAGATGTCCTGATTTTTTTGCCCTCCGCTCCGGTGCACAGGAGGAGCCCGAGTGTCCCAGGTGGGGCGGAGCGGAGAAGCCTCTGCTGTGGAGCCGGGGCGACGGCGCTCGGGAGCAGCTGGGCCGGGAGCTGCAGGAGGGGCCTGGATCATGGCTCGGCTGCACAGCTCGGAGCCCAGGCTGGGCCCGGGAGCGAGGGGATGGAGGAGCTGGGGGTGTATCAGGGGTCGGAGCCGAGAGTTGGGTGGAGACGGGGCTGTGCCACTGTCGCCTGGCGGTGGGGGGGGGTGCTCCGGCCCCTCTCCCCCCCCCCCTACGTCCCAATATTTCATCTTTGTCATCTGGTCACCCTACTTAGTCTTGAAGCCAGATATGTCTTTTGTCCCCACTATTCCCATTGGAAGGCTGTTCCAGAACTTCACTCCTCTAATGGTTAGAAACCTTCATCTAATTTCAAAGTCTAAACTTCCTAATGTCCAGCTTATATCCATTTATTCTTGTGTCCACATTGGTACTAAGCTTAAATAATTCCTCTCCTTCCTTGATATTTATCCCTCTGATATATTTATAAAGAGCAATCATATCTCCCCTCAGCCTTCTTTTGGTTAGGCTAAAGAAGCCAAACTCTTTGAGTCTCCTTTCATAAGACAGGTTTTCCATTCCTCGGATCATCCTAGTAGCCCTTCTCTGTATCTGTTCCAGTTTGAATTCATCCTTCTTAAACATGGGAGACCAGAACTACACACAATATTCCAGATGAGGTCTCACCAGTGCCTTGTATCACGGTATTAACATCTCCTTATCTTTACTGGAAATACCTCGCCTGATGCATCCCAAAATCGCATTAGCTTTTTTAACAGCCATATCACATTGGTGGCGCATAGTCATCCTGTGATCAACCAATACTCCGAGGTCCTTTTCCTCTTCTGTTACTTCCAACTGATGTGTCCCCAATTTATAACCAAAATTCTTGTTATTAATCCTTAAATGTATGACCTTGCACTTTTCACTATTAAATTTCATCCTATTACTATTACTCCAGTTTACAAGGTCATCCAGATCTTCCTGTATGATATCCCGGTCCTTCTCTGTATTAGCAATACCTCCCAGCTTTGTATCATCTGCAAACTTTATTAGCACATTCCCACTTTTTGTGCTTTTTGTCATTAATAAAAAGATTAAATAAGATTGGTCCCAAAACCGATCCCTGGGGAACTCCACTAGTAACCTCCTTCCAGCCTGACAGTTCACCTTTCAGTATGACCCATTGTAGTCTCCCCTTTAACCAGTTCCTTATCCACCTTTCAATTTTCATATTGATCCCCATCTTTTCCAATTTAGCTAATAATTCCCCATGTGGAATCGTATCAAATGCCTTACTGAAATAGAGGTAAATTAGATCCACTGTGTTTCCTTTGTCTAAAAAATCTGTTATCTTCTCAAAGAAGGAGATCAGGTTGGTTTGGCATGATCTACCTTTTGTAAAACCATGTTGTATTTTGTCCCAATTACCATTGACCTCAATGTCCTTAACTACTTTCTCCTTCAAATTTTTTTCCAAGACCTTGCATACTACAGATGTCAAACTAACAGGCCTATAGTTACTCAGATCACTTTTTTTTCCCTTTCTTAAAAATAGGAACTATGTTAGCAATTCTCCAGTCATATGGTACAACCCCTGAGTTTACTGATTCACTAAAAATTCTTGCTAATGGGCTTGCAATTTCATGTGCCAGTTCCTTTAATATTCTTGGATGAAGATTATCTGGGCCCCCCGATTTAGTCCCATTAAGCTGTTCGAGTTTGGCTTCTACCTCGGATGTCGTAATGTCTACTTCCATATCCTCATTCCCATTTGTCATCCTACCATTATCCCTAAGCTCCTCATTAGCCTCATTAAAGACTGAGGCAAAGTATTTGTTTAGATATTGGGTCATGCCTAGATTATCCTTAACCTCCACTCCATCCTCAGTGTTTAGCGGTCCTACTTCTTCTTTCTTTGTTTTCTTCTTATTTATGTGACTATAGAACCTTTTACTATTGGTTTTAATTCCCTTTGCAAGGTCCAACGCTAGATGGCTTTTGGCCTTTCTCACTTTATCCCTACATGTTCTGACCTCAATAAGGTAGCTTTCCTTGCTAATCCCTCCCATCTTCCACTCTTTGTAGGCTTTCACCTCTCAGAGATGCTTGCTCATTCAGCTTGGTCTACAACTCCTGCCTATGAATTTTTTCCCCTTTCTTGGGATGCAGGTTTCTGATAGTTTCTGCAACTTTGACTTGAAGTAATTCCAGGCCTCCTCTGCCTTTAGATCCACAAGTTCTTCAGTCCAATCCACTTCCCTAACTAATTTCCTTAATTCTTTAAAGTTAGCCCTTTTGAAATCAAAAACCCTAGTCCCAGATCTATTTTTGTTTATCCTTCCATCTAGTTTGAACTGAATTAGCTCATGATCACTCAAACCAAGGTTGTCCCCTACAACCTTCTATGAGGTCCTCACTACTCACCAAAACCAAATCTAAAATGGCATCCCCTCTTGTTGGTTCTTCAACTACTTGGTGAAGAAATCCATCAGCTATCGCATCCAGGAAAATCTGAGCCCTATTATTATTACTAGCACTTGTCCTCCAGTCTATATCTGGGAAGTTAAAGTCTCCCATGATCACACAATTCCCATTAGTGTTTACTTCATTAAAAACATTAAAGAACCATCTATATCCAAATTGGATCCCGGCAGTCTGTAGCACACCCCAAGCAGTATCTCAGGGGAGGCTCTAGTAGCTTTCTTTCCCAATGTGATTTTTGCCCAGACAGACTCTGTCTTATCCATTCCATCACTTCTTATTTCTTTACAGTCTACCTCATCATGGATATACAATGCTACTCCACCACTTTTGCCTTTATTGTCTTTCCTAAACAGCACATAGCCTTCAGTACCTGTACTCCAGTCATGACTACTATTCCACCATGTTTCTGTTATCCCTATAATATCTGGTTTCACTTCCTGCACCGGTAGCTCTAGTTCTTCCATTTTGTTACCTAGGCTCCTCGCATTAGTGTACAAACATCTTAATTTTTGCCGTTTGGCTTCACTGACATTCTTTACCCGATTAGGCACAGACATTCTACCACCAGTATCACCTATTAGACTGGTATCTACACTACCCTTCTTCCTTATGTCCATTCTCATACCCACGGCTGTATCCTTTCTTACTTCATTTTCTTCCCTCTCAATGTTAAATTCTGCCGTGGAGATTACCTGGACATCTCCCAACCATCTCCCCCAAATTCCTAGTTTAAAGCTCTCTTAATCAGTTGTGTCAGCCTCCATCCTAGAAGTCTATTTCCCTCCTTACTCAGGTGAAGTCCATCCCGAGAGAACAGTCCTCTGTCCATGAATGCCTACCGATGGCCATACATCCCAAAGCCTTCCTTATAGCACCACTGCCTGAGCCATCTGTTGATCACCATAATCTTGTCACACCTTTGTTGCCCTTCTCTAGGAACAGGCAGAATCCCACTGAAGATCACCTGAGCCTCGATTTCCTTAAGCATTTTCCCCAGCCTGGCATAGTCTCCCTTGATACGTTCCAGCGAGAATCTAGCTATATCATTTGTTCCCACATGAAGGATTCTTTCCCGCTCCTGTTAGGATCCTTTTCATCCTCAGGTCCACATCCCATATCTTAGCACCCAGCAGACAGCACACCCTTCTGTTTTCCGGATCAGCTCTAGTTACAGGCCTGTCTATTCTTCTCAGTAAGGCGTTCCCAATCACGTAGACCTGCATTTTCCTGGTGATGGTGTGATTCTCCATTCTATCCCCTGTTCCCTCTGGCTGCAAGTCCTCTCGATTTCTATTGTCCCTTTGAATCCTCCGCAACCCATCCCATATCCTCCTGGGGCTCATATTTGGTGTTGTTATCTCCATTGACTCTTCCCCTCTTCCTATAGGACTAGCTGCTATTCTCTTCTTCTTTGCCCTGTCACCTTCAGCAACCACCTGCTGTGCCCCTTCTTCATTTTCCAACTGTGCAAACCTGTTCCTGAGCTCTATTTCTCCTTCACTAGCCCGTCTTTTCCTCTGCCTGATTCTCTTAGTCACATGCTTCTACTGTCCACTTTCCCGACCCAGCAGTCTCCCCTCAGAGTTCTTTGGTCCTGCTTCTATCTGCAAGTCTGAGCTTTCCCCTTCAGCCTCCTCATGTCTTTGCTCCATCATCTGCTCGAACCCCCTTCTAAACTCAACCAGAGTTTCCACCTGCATCTCCAATCCTCGGATCTTTTCTTCCATCAGTTCTATCAGGCGGCACTTCATGCAGACAAAACTCTTTTCAGGTACCCCCTCCAGGATCATGTACATGCCGCAGCTCCCACATCCAGTCATCCTCATTGTGTCTTCCACTGCTGCCTCTGTATCGGTCATAGCCTTCCCATCTAAAACCTGTTAGCCCGGGAAACAAACCAAACCAAACCACCACCACGCACAGCAAAACAACCCCCCAACGGCACCAGAACACTGGCAGAACACCATCCACTCCCTTCACTAGCCTGTCTATTCCTTTGCCTAGCTCTCTTAGTCTCCCCCGTAAACTCCCACTGAAACTCCCCTGTTTACAGCTCTGTTTGCTGGCTCCTGTGCCACTGCCACCCTCACCCCTTCACTCTGCCATCCGAGGGCTCGGCCCGAGAGACACTTGATCTAGTTTACCTTTGCTGGTGTTGCTTTTTTCCCTTAGGTGTGTCATCTCCCCAGAGAGCACCTGGAGGAGCGGAGAGAGGCCCTGGACTCTCTGGTCCATCTGGGTAAGAAACCCATTCACCTTTCCCAGAGAAGGACATCACAGCCTGTGGAATTTCAGAGCCCAGGTATAGAACTATATTCCCTTCCCCTTTATGATTCACCCCATAATGATTCACTCCTCTTCCTGCAGCTCACTTGTTCCTGGTGGAGCTGCTTGTGTTCCTGTTCAGGAGGCTGAACAAGGACAAGGAAGAGGAGACCTGTGCCAGTCTCTTCATTCTAGACTGAATAGTCCAATCCAACAGTAAGTGACCCCACAGTGCGGCCTCGTCTTTTGATGTGTTATGGCCTCTTGTGCAATTAGCAGTACTTAGCACTGGGCCTCATTGGGGTCATTTGTACCTGTCTGCAGTAGATAATGCAAGTCCTGCAGCCCCTCAGCCGATGCTGCGGCAATGAGAGAGGTTAATCACTGCTGGAACTGCAAGCGTGGGCAGATGCAGCTGGTTACCCATGGGGGTAACCTGCTGGGAGGGTCATGTAGGGACATTGAGGTTGCTCTAAGTTCCTGAGATCTCAGGTCCCTGCACACACCGGTTTAACATCAGCCCTGCCGAGCTGTGTGTCTGTGTCTCTTACAGTTTCCAAAATGACACACCATACAGAGAAGCTGTTATTAGCCCTGGGGCCAATCCTGCAGAGCACAAGCATACTGGTGAGTCTGGAACCATGTCATAGAATCATAGAATCATAGAATATCAGGGTTGGAAGGGACCTCAAGAGGTCATCTAGTCCAACCCCCTGCTCAAAGCAGGACCAATTCCCAACTAAATCATCCCAGCCAGGGCTTTGTCAAGCCGGGCCTTAAAAACCTCCAAGAAAGGAGACTCCACCACCTCCCTAGGTAACGCATTCCAGTGTTTCACTACCCTCCTAGTGAAATAGTTTTTCCTAATATCCAACCTGGACCTCCCCCACTGCAACTTGAGACCATTGCTCCTTGTTCTGTCATCTGCCACTACTGAGAACAGCCGAGCTTCATCCTCTTTGGAACCCCCCTTCAGGTAGTTGAAGGCTGCTATCAAATCCCCCCTCATTCTTCTCTTCTGGAGACTAAACAATCCCAGTTCTCTCAGCCTCTCCTCATAAGTCACGTGCTCCAGACCCCTAATCATTTTTGTTGCCCTCCGCTGGACTCTTTCCAATTTTTCCACATCCTTCTTGTAGTGTGGGGCCCAAAACTGGACACAGTATTCCAGATGAGGCCTCACCAATGTCGAATAAAGGGGAACGATCACGTTCCTCGATCTGCTGGCAATGCCCCTACTTATACAGCCCAAAATGCCGTTAGCCTTCTTGGCAACAAGAGCACACTGTTGACTCATATCCAGCTTCTCGTCCACTGTGACCCCTAGGTCCTTTTCTGCAGAACTGCTACCTAGCCATTCGGTCCCTAGTCTGTAGCAGTGCATGGGATTCTTCCGTCCTAAGTGCAGGACTCTGCACTTGTCCTTGTTGAACCTCATCAGGGTTTTTTTGGCCCAATCCTCTAATTTGTCTAGGTCCCTCTGTATCCGATCCCTACCCTCTAGTGTATCTACCACGCTTCCTAGTTTAGTGTCATCTGCAAACTTACTGAGAGTGCAGTCCACACCATCCTCCAGATCATTAATAAAGATATTAAACAAAACCGGCCCCAGGACCGACCCTTGGGGCACTCTGCTTGAAACCGGCTGCCAACTAGACATGGATCACTACCCGTTGAGCCCGACGATCTAGCCAGCTTTCTATCCACCTTACAGTCCATTCATCCAGCCATCCAGCCCATACTTCTTTAACTTGGTGGCAAGAATACTGTGGGAGACCGTATCAAAAGCTTTGCTAAAGTCAAGAAATAACACATCCACTGCTTTCCCCTCATCCACAGAGCCAGTTATCTCATCATAGAAGGCAATTAGGTTAGTCAGGCACGACTTGCCCTTGGTGAATCCATGCTGACTGTTCCTGATCACTTTCCTCTCCTCTAAATGTTTCATAATTGATTCCTTGAGGACCTGCTCCATGATTTTTCCAGGGACTGAGGTGAGGCTGACTGGCCTGTAGTTCCCCGGATCCTCCTTCTTCCCTTTTTTAAAGATGGGCACTACATGTCCAATGCTAGTGAATGTCTGCCTGCCAGTACAGAGCCTGCCGGGACCCTGTGCATCGAAACACATGCCCCATCAGTGCTCCATAGTGTGGGGCAGAAGGTGGGTGAAAGAATCCCAGCAGGGCTTCGGCTGCATTCCCATCTCTGGGCTGCCTAGCAGCAATTCACCAAACCCCCCACTGAGAAAGGATCCCAGCCTGGACTGTGAGGGGACAAAGTCCCTCCACACTGTGTGCAAATCATTTCTGTTTCTGTCTGGGTCTGGCAGGTCAGAGAAGCCCTTGCTTATTTTATACGGACAATGGGGGTGCATGGGCTCTTGGAGAAATCTGCATCAAGACCCTTAATTGACTTCTTGGTGCATCAGTGCATCCTGACTCTCGACAGCACGGTAAGAATCCGCAGAGACCTCAGTGATGGGAGTCCGTGAACAGGGCAGAACATGGGGTCAAGGAATAGGGAAGGATGGGCAGCTGCAGATGGGGTGGGGCATGCGATGGGAAGCAGATGGAACTGGGGACAGCACCCTCCGTCTACTGATGGAAGATGATGACAAATAGAAGACAATGTTTTTTCCTTTCAGCCCATTCTATCTGATCCCTCTCCCAGCTGCCATCCCTCGTGCTGGGAGGGCAGGACCCCTGGCTTCCTCTTTCTCTCGCTCCACTGTGATCATCCACCCTACAGGAGACTAAGCCATGATGGAGCTGGTTTTCACCAGGCAGAGGGGTGGAGCCTAGAACTGGCTCCACACAGACCCTGGGCTGGTTATGGCTCAATCACAGCCAGGGTTGCGCCTTTTCCCTTCAAGCCCCATTTTCACCCCCTGCCATGCCCACTAGAGTTGCCACGGAGGTCTCCACTGAATCTAAATCTCCCTGGAGTCTCCCTTATTTCTCACCATCAGGAGGAAGCAGACGGGAGACGCACCATGGAGCTCGAGGTCCGCCAGCTCTGCTCCAGCACCCTGCAGTCCTTGGGTGACTCCCCCAGAATGGCCAATGTAAGTGACCCTGCCCCTCTCCATTGGACGCAGGCCTCTCTGGGTCTGAGCTTTTTGATGAGACAGGCCCCAACCAGACTTATTTATCTGAGCCTCCCTGCTCCAGAACATCATGGGGTTGGGTAAAATGGACCCCAGATCCGAGCCAGACTTGGTTCTTTGGAACAGGGAACACTCCCTGGCTGAGTGCCCCTGCACGCCAGGGTTTGGGGTCACAGGGGCTCTTCCGCTCTAGCATCTCCTGTGGTCAGTCATGCTGGTTCTGCAGCTTCCATAGCTCAGTCCCTCTTCATTGGTCCCTCTGTTAACTTTTTCCCAGCTGTTACAGAGAGGGATCTATACAGCCCATCACATTCTTGTTTTGCAAAAGCCAACCCTAGCCCAGGAATTCCTGCCTCTCACCTACACTACCCTGTTGCCTAAGGGAGAGTCCACTGAGCTGGAAGACACTACATCCAAATCTCATCTCTGCTGACTATTGCTTAGGTTTCCACACACTGCACAGACCTGATTACTGACGCAGGCCTCAGAATGTAAGCAGTCAAGTATTAGCCAGCCCCCTCCCCACACTGAACAAATTAACAGCGACGTTGCGCAAGGTCACTTCAGGCAGAGCTGAGACTAGAAGCCACATTTCTAATAAGGCAGATCCAAGTATTGTGCACTCAGCTACACTGTCTTTCAGATGGAGCATGCCAAATATACATGCTTTAGTTGGGTGGGGATAGACCCCCGGGGGTTCCTGATCTCCACTATTCTATACTGTCTAGCAAAGAGTTGTGTAACCCTCAGGCATAGTGTGTGTTAAGTTCCCCTCTTGTCCACACAGCAGACAGCAATTGCGTCTGTGGTTCAAGTGCCGCAGGTTTGTGTGGGAATGTGAAGATCTCAAACCTCCCTGAGCGCCTGTCATGGTTTCACTTGATAGTATTGGTTTTTCTAGTCTCCTCTTTATTTATCAAGCTGGTGTATTACGTTCACGCCATGAGAACACAGCCTTTCCCAGTGGGACTGGAGTTAGGAAATACTGTGCTGTCGATGATGCTACACTCAACAGAAGGCGGGGGGGAGTCAGTCATGTGTCACTTGATTTGGTGCTGGAGGCAGACACTGACAGGTGTGAAGGGGGAGGGGGTGGGGATCAGGCTGGGTAGAGAGGTCTGACTGGCGGTGGCGAGGCCAGAGGTCCTGTCTAGTGTAGGAAAGAGAGAGCTGGTGCAGGAAGAGGACATTTCCGTACTGATATGGCTTTTCTCTGCTCTGCAGGTTTTATGGCCTGGGCTGCCCCTTCAACTGAGCCCAACAGCCCATGCGCCAGCCCTGCCTCTCCTCCTGCAGACGTCGGTTAGGGTGGTAAAGAGGATGCAGGAGGAAGGCAAGCTGCCATTGGCCAGGAGGTGTGGCAAGGAGAACAGAGGTGAGTCCCAGTATTTTATCCACCCGCTCTTAGTCCTTCTGTAGCGAGAGGCGTCTGCCCCCAGGTGGGAGTGGGGATCAGCTCTTCGCTCTGGTTACGGCACACTGCAAGGAAACAGCCAGCCGTCAAGGGCACTGGTAGAGCTCAGAGACAAATGCAAAAGATCCCTTCAGAGCCTGATGGGATGTCCCCCCTTTCTGTTCACAGGGTGTCGGTCAAGCCCCAGGGCCACTCTACCCCAGGAGCTGCTGGCTCGGCTGCTGGTGAGTAACCCGCAGCCAGGAGGTTTCCTTATGCTCAGTGGGAAGGGACCACTCCTGGAGCTGGCATGCAATGCGTGGTGGCTCTTCTCCCTGCAGCCCCCAGAAGAGCTGGCCCATCACATTCCTCACGTTCATTGCACCTCGACCCAGCGCCTCTCAGCTTTTAACAGAACCAGCGAGCTCTCTGAGCCAGCCACCTTCCTGGCTCCCCTGATCCTGGGGCCGGACCAGGTCCCCCAGCACAAGTTAGTGCAGCCCTCGGATGCCTCCAATATAAGCCAGCTGGAATGAGCCCTTAGGGACTGTTGTGCAGGCCCCCTCCTGCCCTCTGGCCTCCAGCATCCTCCCTTACCAAGGGGCAGTTGGGGATTCCCTTTAGGGCCCAGCTGCCTCTTTGAGGCTGCTTCAAGCTCCCCTTGTGCTGCTCTAACCTAGGCCAAGGATCTGACCCAGCAGCTGCCTGACAGCCTCTAGATAATCCTGTCTCCTTTCATCTGAGCTAGAGCCAGCCCAGGAATGAGAGGATGGAAGGAGCCAATAGCTGGTCCATGGAGTGTCCCTGATCAACTGAAATATCCATCTCAATCCTGTCCTGGTTGTCAGCTCCACCTCTCTGCTGTCTCCTTCCCTCCATCACTGAGCTCTCCCCCTGCACCTGTAGGGAGCTCCCTTCTCACACTGCCTTGCAAGGCAGGGGTACAGCCACCTCTGCCTCTTTGTCCGCCAGGTGCTCGGTGCGTCCTCGTATATGACGGTGCAGGTCAGAAGGGCAGCCGTGTTCCTCCTCTTCCAGTTAATGAGCATGTTCCAGGCCAGGTCGGGCCGATTCTGGGATAACTACATGACGGAAATGCTCCTCTACGTGGAAGGTGAGGAGGGAGTGTCTCCCCTTGCAGGAGTGAAGGGAGGGGACACTGTGGTGCTGGGCTCAGAGAGGGAGAGGCCAGGGCCTCCCTCTGAATCCAGGATAATATGATGCTGTGACCTTGGAATCAGAGAGGATCACGTCAGGATCATATCCCTTGGTTCATCTAGCCCAGCCCCCCATGCCTAGACAGGAAGGATCCTTTCCAGGACCATATCTAATCTTCATCTGATACCTCACACCCTGGGGAAGGATCTTGGCAAGCAGAACTCCTGGGTATTTCACATCAAGGGGTCTGGGTCTGAGGAGCATTGTTGTCCATCAGCGATTTGCAAAGAGCCATGGGTCCCCTCAGGGCCCGTGAGTCAGCAGCTCCTCCCCACCCCCCGCCAAACAAGAGCCAGGTTGCAGGCTGCTCCCCAGTAGAAGGGTCTAAACACAAAGGAAACTGACCTGCTCATCTCTTCCAAATCACAAGACCTGCTTCTTCCAGAAGGAGTGGGAGTAGCAGCTGCTGCAGGTAAGGGTCAGAGAAATGGAGGGCTGGAAAGGAACTCAAGAGATCATCTAGTCCAGCCCCCCCACGCTGAGGCAGGATTAAGAGGCCCCTCAGCAGCACTGCATTGCATACAATTGGAGAAGCACCAGGGGCAGCTCACAAGGATTCACAAGCATTAGGAGAGACATGGGGAGTGACAGTGCACGCTCCCTCTTCCCCTCCCCTCCCAGCTGTGGTGGGTTCCTGGCTGGAGCTATTGAGAGGACCAGTTTCTTGGCCCCTCTCGGTTCTAACTGGCTCTTCTTTCCCTAGCAGTTCTTGGAAGACCTTCTCTTCTTCATCTCGGACCATACCTGGCTGGGCTGTTTCATCGCTAGTATCAGGCGCCAGCTGGCCCACAGTGATAAGCGGCCCGGTGACAAGGTCAGTGTCCTGGAAGGAATTGGGGTTCAGTGCCTAGTTCAGAACAACAGTCGCTACCCAGGGGCAGCTTGGGGCCAGTGAAGCAGACAACTATACCCAGTGGGCTCTGTGCATGCCAGGCTGTGCCCAATGCATCCAGCATGATGGTGTCTCTTTCGCAGAGCTTTCTCTACAAGTGCTTGAGCACCGTGCTGATGTTTTCTCCAGCAGAGAGCATCAAGCCCCAGCTATGGCTTCTGGTGGAGATGGTCGATTTGCGAGAAGAAGAAAGAGACGTGAGGTCTTTGCTCCTCCACTGTCAAGTGATCCCTCATTCTTTGTCAGTCCCCTGATGCTATATGTGTATGTTCTGCCTTGGACAAGGTCCAGTGGATTGAAAAGATCTTCCTTATACCCACGCCCATGGCAATGACTCTGAGAGCCCATCCTGGCCCCTTGGTTTGTTGCTCAGCATTCCCAAACTCCATATTTCTGTCTCTCAGGGATTCACCTGAGCGCTTGGGCTGTGTGCCAGGCAACACCTATACGAGATTTTCGCCATCCTGGAGCACTGGGAAGAGTTCGTCAGCAGGGTGCAGCTCCAGCCTTCTGCCAGTGGCTCTCTGGAGGTACGGTCCCACCTAGCATCTCTGCTCTTTCATCCATCCCTTCACCAGCCTTTGCAGGTAAAGGGATCTGCCAGGGAGGACCCTGCTTCCCAGAAGCCTGTTCAGCGAAGAGCTGAATTTCCAAGCAGTGGCTCAGCCTCCGTGGAGGGAGCCCTTTCCTTACTCCTCCATGGAGCTGCAATCACAGCACAATGGGGTGGATCCAGGGGGGAAGGTGGGTCCTTTTGTATAAGCTCTCCAGGGTATCTCCTGGGGAGCTCAGACATGCTCCACGCAGCCCCATAAACAAGGCTCAGAGAGGGCCCAAAAGACACTGCCATGCCATCAGCTCCAGCTGACACATTTCTCAGCAGAACAGACCCTGGGTTTTCCCCTGAACTGGGCTATTTCACAGACCTTCCTGGCAGACTCACCAGGGCTGGCATGTCTGACATTCCCCCCTCCCCCGCTGCACCACCACCACTACCACCTTCCCAGTAACTCTCTGGGCCAGTGCAATCCACTGTAGTCCCAGTGACATCTCTGGAGCTAGGCTGAATTAAAGCAGCTGCTAGTGCGTCCCCTTTGGCTGCCAGGTCACCTCAACCACCCAATCCTGGGGAGCTGGGAAGGGCCTCAGAGTCCAGGCAATTCAGCTCAGCAGAGTAGTCTTTGGTTGCTAAGCCGGCTGGGTGAAAAATCATCCTCTGGCCCCATTTGTGAGTTAGGAGCAGCTGGAGGCCATCCCTTCTCCTTACTCTTTCCTTTGCAATTCTCAGAAGCCAGCTTCCATCGAGCAGCTGAGAAGCCTCCTGCTCCTCACCTATGGGCACATGGTCCACTCAGGCCCCACGGATCTCATCCTAGAGACCATAGGCTGCAAGATCCTGTCTCCCATGAGGCAACACTATTTTCTGAGCCCACATGTAAGTCAGAGCCCTCCCCTGGCCGCCCACGCAGGACCTACCCGGGTTGTGCATAGCAGCACAGAGCTATGTCTTTGCATAAACTCAGCTCAGAGGGCTGGCCCTTTGCCCCAGGAGGAACAAGAGACATGGGAACAGCACCATTCTCTGTGACTCCCCCATCTTGATTAGCTTCTTCTCTGATTCCAGGCCCACGGAAGCTAATGAAAGGACTCCCATCTGGGCCTTGTTAGAGTGTAACTGAACATCACTTGGTGCTATTGTCCCAGAGACAACTGTACTCTGTTTGGTACCTCTAGGCTTGTACTGCACTCAGGGATCAGAAGATAAAGATTTAGGGCCTGTTTCCCCACACACTGCAGTCGATGGTGTAGCTGGGCACAAAAGGTGCATTGAGGGATTTAGGCCCCTAGCCCAGTTGACAGGCTCTGGTGCTGAAGGGGGATTTTTGAGATAACTCTAGGTTGTTTTCTTGCCATCGGAGGTTTGAGGCCGATGTTCAGTCCTACGCTGGTTACAATGCCCATATGCGCATCCCAGCGAAAAGGAGAGGGGATGCTAGTTTGGTTTAATTGAATGTTCTCCTTGGAGAACGGACGCCTTGGTAGGGAGAGCCCAGCCAGCTCCAGAGAGCAGCAGATTGCTGTCCCAGATCAGACAATTAGGACCTGATTGTCAGGGGAGCTGAGCAGCCCCAGGGCCCACTGACAGCTCTGGGAACTGCAAGTGCTCAGCACCTCGAGAAATCAGCCCATTCCTTGCATCCATCTCCAGAGATGTGCCCCTAAGGAATGCAAAGATGTTCCACTCAGCAAACCAGGTCCTTTTCCTTAGGGCGTGAGGGCAATCCCGCCTAGTACAGCAGCTCCTTTGTAGAGACTCGCCCTGTAGCCTTGTGTCTCAGCTCTCTATTGCCTGTGGCTGTTTCCTCATTGTTCTCTCCCCTTCCTGCCTGTGAGCCCAGGACCCATTGGTGAGATCTGCTTTTGTGAGAAGCCTCGTGCTGGTGGGTGAAGCTGTCACCCAAGTGAGCAGGATTCCCTTGGTGAACCAGGACACACACACACTGTGCTGTCCCCCCTGCTGGTGAGTGAGCACGCTGGGGTCCTGGGAGGGGTCCCTAGGTCAGATGCACATGCCACAGTATCTGGAGTTTAAAGGCCATGTGCTGTGTTTGCGACTAGGTGCCCAGGGCTCTACATTGTGCATTGCAAACCCAGTGCTGATGCCAGATTCTTCTAGTGCGATTCCAGCCCAAGGAATTAAATGACACTATTTTCCATTAGCGGATTCATGCTGCTTATACCTGGGATGATTCCCCATCCCACTTCTGAGGGATCTGCCCAGCACCCAGAAAGTGCCCTGGGGAGTAACTCCAAGGGTTTTCACTCCGGGACATGATCCTGAGGAGTTAACAGGCGCAGCCCTCCCTAGGTTTGCAGGAAAATATTTGACCTTGTAACGATGTTGGTTCTGGCAGGACCCAACTGAGAGTGCCAATTCAAGACAAATTGCGTAAAGCAGGGCAGTTACAGCCTAGGGCTGGGGTTTCTATGCACACCACGGCAAACCAAACCAGCCAAACAGAGAAGACTTTGGTTTTACCCCACTGGCTAACCACAAGTCACACAAGCAATTTCCTTAGACACTCCAGTTTCCCAGTATCACCACCAGTGCCACTCATTATGGGGACAAATGGTTACGAAAACCAATGCCCCAGTAAAAGAAAAAAGGTTCTCCCGATCCCAAAGGACCAAGCCTCAGGCCCAGGTCAATATACAAATCAGATCTTACCCACAAATCACGCTGTTGCCAATCCTTTAGAATCTAAAATCTAAAGGTTTATCCATAAAAGGAAAAAGATACAGATGAGAGCTAGAATTGGTTAAATGGAATCAATTACATACAGTAATGGCAAAGTTCTTGGTTTAATCTTGTAGCAGTGATAGAATAAACTGCAGGTTCAAATCAAGTCTCTGGAGTACATCCCCAGCTGGGATGGGTCATCAGTCCTTTGTGTAGAGCTTCCGTTTGTAGCAAAGTCCCTCCAGAGGTAAGAGCAGGATTGAAGACAAGATGGAGGAGAGGCATCAGCCTTTTATAGTCTTTTCCAGGTATAAGAACACCTCTTTGTTCTTACTGTGGAAAATTACAGCAAAATGGAGTTTGGAGTCACATCGGCAAGTCCCTGCATACTTTGCTGAGTCACAAGGCGTATCTGCCTTCTCTCAATGGGCCATCAAGCAGGCTAGGCAGAGCTGACACCAACTTGTCTGGGGTGTCACCCGGAAGCATTGCAGAAGTTTGAAATATAGACAGTACAGAGCCAATATTCATAACTTCAACTACAAAAATGATATACATATGCAGATAGCATAACCATAACCAGCAAACGATAACCTTGTCTTAGACATCCTATTTGACCCCCTTTATACAAGATTTGGTGCCACTACAGGACTTTGGTTGCAACAATGATCTATACGGTCCCAGTTCATGTCAATAACGTCACGCCTCAGCTGTTCAGGACTCTAATGCTCCCATTCACAAAATTGCCTCTGCCCAAATCCCCCTTCCCTGCTCTGTGGCAGATGCTGAAGTTTCCAGATGTGCCATTAGGAATGGCGAAATAGGGGTTCTTGTGAATGTCCCCTGCATTCTGGCCACATGGCCGCTCCCAGGCCATCTTCCCAGTTCCGTGCCCCAATGCACTTCACGCTGGGGCTGAGGGTCGGTGGGGGTGTCAAACAGTGTTTGGAGATTCCACGTCTTGCTGAGTAACCGGGCTCCCCCAAATTCTTTTGCCTTTGACTCTCTGCTTTGTGCTTCAGGAGATCCTCAGAGGCAAGGACCAGGCCCGGCTGCAGAGCCCCGATCACCAGCATGCCCTGCTGGCCATCTCATACTTAGGGTACATCCATGGGGCCTGACTCACCTGCGGAGCCCAGCAGCTGGGGAGGGGCAGATGGAGGGAGAGGAAGCAGGGGAGGGACGAGCCGCAATAAGAACCGGAGGATGCTACTCCCTGGTGGCTCACTAACGGACCATATCCTCCTCAGCCTCCGGGTCTCTTTATCCAGCCCCCCATCTCTGCATATTGCCTGGTAAGAGGGAGCCCCTCCAGTCAGCATGAAGTGCTGTGAATGGGTGCAGCCACAAAGCAGGGCCCAGGATCATCCCCGGAGAGCAGCTTCCCCAGCAGATCCCCTGCCGGGCCCAAGGGGCAGAGGCATTTCCAGACAGGACCATTCCCTAGGCGGTGGCTCTGCTGGAGATACCCCCTGGAGCTCTGCTGCTTAGGGAGGGAGCTGTCCCTCGTGCCATCAAAACCAACCTGACTCATGCCGGGACCTGTCACCATTCTAATGGCCCCATCTGCTCCGTTCCTTCCAATCAGGAAATTCGAGCCTCGCCTGTCTAAGGAACAGGAGGCTGAGACCATCAGCACTTATATCGCCAGCGCCATGATTCAGCACCCAGCCCTGGTGAAGCTGAGAGGGACTGAGGTGGCAGAAATCTCCGCTATCCGGGCAGAGGTTAGTGAGGCATGGACAAAGCTGCAGCTTCTACCTGTCTCCTTGGCTGGGAAACTCAGCCACTCAGTAGCTGGACCCTGGCCCGATGCAGAGAGCTGCGTGTCCAGCCGAATCCAGCCCCTCGGTTTATTTTCCAAAGGGCTGGTGACAAGTGGCTATGCAGTTAACTCTGCAGTTGGGTTGGCAGGGAGGACAGCTGTAGAGGTGAGTGTCTGTGAGACTGTACAGAATTACCCTGGATTCTTGGCATGGGAGCTAGAACCTACCCCCAGTTTATACCAGCTGAGGCTCTGGCCCAGAGCGTTAAATAGCATTTGGTGCAAAGGGAGCAAAGCATGGATTCGGAACAGCCACACGGCCAGGCCATGACTCGCCCTGCCACAGAAACAGAGATTGGCTGGAGCGGGGATGAACAGCTCAGCCCTTGGCTCTCCAGCGAAGTGTTGGGGGGCAGCTGGGGCCCCTCCAGAGGGGGAGGGAGGAGGCCTTCCCTCCAGAGCCCCGCTTAGTACATGTGTTGGGGATCCCAGGTGGGAGGAAGGATTCTTTGGGGAAAGGGCAGCCCGTGGTCCAGGTGAGACCAAGATCTATGTGCAGGGGGATCAGTATCACCTGGGTAAAGGGACCCCAAATACCAACAGCATCTGGCTCCAGATGGGGGATCCACTCATTCCCCTGCCTCGTGCACCCCACTTCTCTTGCTATTTACTTCCCTGCTTCTCTCTGCTCCAGTCTCTCCAAGAACTGCCCTGGGAGGGCCTGGATCTTGTGCTGAAGATGTTCCGGGAGCAGCACCTGACCCCCACCATGCTACTGCATCTGTTTCTGGTATGATAGGGAGGGGGGAGGGGGAAGGGCACATTCGCACTGGCCATCTGAGGATGGGTCGGCTGGTCAAGTTCTACCCAAACCACAAAAGGGAAGGCTTCAGTTGATCCCAAGGGGGCTGAGCAGGCCTCCCAGCTTCTGTGAACTAGCCAGTCCCCACGGGGCATACACCCGACCCTGGGATCCAGCAAGACAATCCTAGACTGCTCCAGGGGTGTCACTTTGGCATTCTAAATTTGGGCTGGCGCCCCTGTGCTCCTGAAGGAAACAGCCCCGAGATTCTGCAGGATCAATGGGGAGAATCCTCAAAGCGCTGAGCCCAAGACCCTCAGACCTATCCCAACGCCCCCCAGACAGGAGAGGAGCGCTGAGTTCCAGTGTCCGGAAGCGGAGGAGAAGGGGTTAAATGCTCCATGTCCTCTCCCCGCTGGTGCGGGAAGCAGGTTCTTGGGGTCGCCCCGGCATTGCTGCCGCTCACATGGCTTTCTCTCTGCTCCCCAGCACTTGCAGCCGTGGATCTGCTCTCCCAGGGCCCAGGAGAGGACCTGAGCTGTGAGAGCCAGCGCCCAGCTCTTCATGTTCTATCGCTTCAAAGCCATCACTGAGGTGGGCAGCACAGACCCTGCTGCCCCCCACCGCACTCACAGGGAGGTGGGGCGTGATACAGACAGAGCTGGGCTTGCCCCAACCCATGCCCTGATTTTCTGTTCCGTGGCCCATTAGGACCTGAAACCCATGGCAGAGCAGGGCTACATGGCTGGGCTGCTGACAAGCCAGGCCTTCAATGCTCAGGAGGCCACCAGATACTGGGCATCTCAGGCTCTCTATTGGCTCTTCTCGCCTTGCAAAGGTAAGATGGGGCGGAAGCAGTCACCACTTCTCAGCCCTCACAGCCCCAGCCGTTACCTAGCAAGCAGAGCTGCAGAGAGAACATGGTGCCTTCATCGCATACCTGACCAGAGGGACACAGAGCAGAAGTGGGTTAGTACTTACCGGGCTGACCTGGCATCTACCCTTCATCTGGGACCTCCCCGGATATCACCCCACCCCCAACACATCTTCTACATCAGGGTGAAGGGTGGGCAGTTGGCCCAGGAGCCAGCTGAGAGCTCACGCTAGCTGGGCGTTCCCAGCTGCGGCCAGAGTCTGGCTCTTTGGCACCTCTGACCTGTCTCGATGGGGAGGGGGAAGAATCTGGCCCCCAAGAGCTCTGCCTGAGCGCTGCTGGTTTCTTGTGCAGCCATCATGTACACCAAGACTGGGGCGGTGGTGACCGTGCTGAGCAAGACACAGAAGGATGCCAGCTGCAAAGAGAGCCCTGCCCATGGTGCTATGGTGAGTAAAAGAGACTGTGGCTTGAGAGACAGACACACACATGGGAAAGGGGGGATTATTGTCCCCATTCCCCGAAGAGCAAACCCACCTCCCCAGGCCAGGGCTCATCAGGGCCACCCAGAGGATTCAGGGGACCTGGGGCAAAGCGGGGGAGCTGCGGCGCTTGTACTCACCCGGCGGTGGTCCGGGTCTTCGGTGGCATTTTGGCGGTGGGGGGCCCTTCAGTCGCTCCGCGTCTTCGGCAGCACTGAAGGCCCTGGGGCTCACTGCTCGCACTCGGCCTGTGCCTTTCCCTGCAGCTCATCGCAAAGCACCTGCCGTCGCGTGACCTCATGCCCTTCAGCTTCACCCTGCTGGTGGACCTGCTGGAGAAGGGGAGTGTGTAGACCAGCTCTCGGGCATCATGGAGGCGGTGCTGAGAGAGCAAGAATCAGAGCTGCAAGGCCAAGTAATGGCTGGGTATTGGAGGCACCATGCTGACATCTCGGGCAGCTCCATCTTGCCCCGTGCCTAGAATTCCTGGGGCACAAGGGAGGATGTGGAGGGGAGACGTCCCTTCTCATCATCATTGATCAATGGGACCCATCCATGCCCTGTCTGCAGAGCGGCAGCTGGGCACGGCCCTGTAATCATTTGCAGCTTTGATCCCAGGAGTCTGGCTTGCCCGGCTCACTCCCTGGGAAATGTGCCCTATCTCCAGACCCATCCCCCAACCGGGGGAACAGAGCCTGCAGTGGGGTCCCCCATTTCCATTGACTCTTTGCCCAGTGGACACGGATTGACGTAGAGGATGGAAATGCATCCCAGACGCTTAGATCCCACTCTGGTGCTGAAGCAGCCCAGGTGTGCTGTCACAAGGGGAGGTACAGCCGGGATATCCGGGGGGTGGGGTGTCACTGGGCAGCAGGATTGGGACCCTTAGTGCTACTGAGGGTCACCCCCTCTGTCAGCATGGCCCCCCCGCTCCCGGCAGGGCATCCCTCCAGGCTGAGGCAGGAGAGGGGCCAGCCTAACTGCATCGCCCCCTACAGATGCCCCTACACTGAGCATGTCCCCGCAGGGGGACCCCCTCCCCCCAGCTGGTAAATGCCCTCTCCCAGCCTAGTATCTTCCTCATCGCCGCACACTTTTAGACGCCTCATCCCACCCCTAGAGGCTGGTTTTCTCCGATTCATCAGCCTGCCGGGTTCCCCTGGGCCAGCAGCACCTTCCCTGCATCCTGCCCAGAGCCAACAAGCATAGAGCCTATTTTACAGCCCATTTTACAGACTTCTCCAAACCCCCCACCCCAGAGCCATGGAGTGGCCAGAACTGGAGCCTTGTTCCTCCTGAACCCCCCACCTCCGCACGCCAGCCCCCGCCCCTGAGCCTGGAGTCACTGCTTCCCCCCATGGGGGCTCTAACCCCAACCCCTCTGGTTCTCATCAGGAGAAGGCAGCAAGGGAGGGAGGGGGCCCCCCCAGCTGGGAGAAGTGAGTCTGGCCATCTCCGCCCATCCCTTGCTGTGACACAGCGCCCCCTGGCAGTGCCCAGGCAGAAGGGTATGAACCCCTTAGGACTGGCCAGTGCCTGAAAGGCCTTGAGGTCAGCCACCAGCAGGCTCAACCTGCTGCTTCTGGCCCGTCACCCCTCGGAGGGCATCATCCCCGGTGTGTACCAACTGGGCCCGTCCTCTGTGTTAATTCCTTACCTGCCGTCTCTCTGTCCGTCACAGTCACGTCAAGGCCATCTGGAGATTCCTAGGTGCAGACCCCACGCTGACCAGGGAGGTACTGCACATCCTGCTGGATGACAGCCCGGTGAAGGGCCAGGCTAATGCTAGACAGACCCAGGACAGGAGCTGCCCCCAGCCAGCCCGGCTGCAAGTTCCCAGGACTGGCATTCAGCCCTCTTTCCTGGCTGCATTCTGCGCATGGCCACCATCTTCTGACTGTATCTTTTCCCTTCCAGACCACATGCGGCCTGTGGGAGCTGATCGGGGCCCTGGGACAAGTGGACACACTGGAGGGACATGAGGATGACCTGTTCGCCTCTTGCTTCCTTGCCATCACCTGCCCCCCGGCACGGCACCTCTTGGGAGTCCAGCAGGACCTGCCCAGTGACGTCCGTCCCCGCAGATAATGTGTGGGGCTGATGGATCCCAGCGCCCACAAAGTGTCGGTGCTAGCCCCTAGGAGAGGGAAGCTTCCTGCTTGGATCCTCGTTGTCCAGGGACCCTCGATGCTTTCAGGGGACCGAGGGTTCAGATCAGCCAGGCTTCTCGTGCTTAGGAGTGGGCAGAGCTGCCCCCAGATACTCAGGGAGCCAGAGAGCTCAGAATGGGCAGCTCAGCAGGGTGATGAGGGAGCTGAGCCGGGGGTGGGGGGCAGGGGGAGCAGAGCTGGGGAGCAGGGCAGAGCTGGCTGCTGTCTCTACTTACTGTCTGCTTTGAAGGCTTTGGGACAGGCCCTTCACCCCTTTTCTGCAGTGGGCCCTGGGAGGCAGGGCTCAGGACAGCAGGGCATTCAGGGGGGCACTGCCTGTACTTTTCTCCCCAGGGTCAGTTTGCTGGGGGGAGGGGCAATTTTCACATCTTTGGAGGAGAGCAAAGGTCATATCTGCAGACACTCCCCCCTACCCCCACAGTTGGGGAGGGGAGAACCAAAGGCAGAAGTGGGGCAGTTTCTATTCTCACCCTGATCCCTTCAGTGCTGCAGCAAGGGAGTCCTGCCCCCCCCCCCCCCCCCCCCACCCCCCGCCCAGAGAGCAGGCATCCCCGCATCACCATCTCCTGCCTCCTTCTCTTTCCAGCATGGCTGTGCAGGCCCTGGCGCGCATGCTGCGCCTCAGAGGCAGTCAGCCAGCTGTGGAGATAATGGACCAAGAGCGAGGCTGGCAGCAGCTAGAGGAGGCCCAGCATGAGGGGTTCGCTCTCCTTAGCAGGTGAGGACAGAGGCTGGAGGAGTCACGTTCTCGCTCTGGAGCCCAGTGGGGCAGAGATGGGAGGGGGTGGCCGGGACCGGGCCAGATTCCGGCATGTGCAGGGTTGTCATGCACACATCAACACGAGCTCTTGTTCTCTCCCAGGGCCATAGTGACCCACCCAAACCTGGCCCTGAAGCTGGGTAGGAAGCTCCTGAAGAGCATCCCACAGCTTCTCCTTCCCAGCTTCCAGGCCAGCCAGGAGGGCGAACGCATGGCCTGCACCGCCCTGTTTGCAGAAGTGAGCCTGGAGGACCAGGCGGGAGGGTTAACCAGGCCCAGAAGCTGATGGAACAGGGGGCCAATAGCTGGTCAGCCAATGAGAGATGGTCCTGGTGGTGTATTGCTTGTAAATTAATCCCTCTGCTGGGGGCTCTGTGGTGAGGTTTGGGAGCAACCCACTGGAACCAGAGGGAGTGCTCTGCCCTGCTCATGTCACTTCTGTTAAGCTCAGCTGAAGCCAGCCTCTCATGAACAGCAGTCGGTACGGATCTAAGTCACCTCCTGGCCCCTGATCATACTCCTTTCCCCTTGCTCCGGCCAGGCCAGGATCCACTGGCCTCACCCAGCCCTCTCTGACAGCTCCTTTCGGTCCCTTTAGTTCCTCAGCAGCCCCCTGCTGATGGGGAATGAGCCCAAAGCAATGCGGAAGCAGGTTGTGAAGGCCATGCTGCAGCAGACAGAGGACAGCAACATCCACATTCGAGGCAGAGCGCTGCATGGCCTCAGGAACGCAGTGACCGAGTTCCCGGACAAGGTGGGTCTGGAATGGTAGGATACTAGGCAGAGAGAGCTGGGTAGGAAGCTCCTGGTTCCCCTTCTTCCCAGCCCATGGCTCCTGTGGAGCAGACTGGGCTGTAGGCTGACTTGCCCAGACTGTGGTTACATTCAGGCTGATAGAGCATTGCTCACCAAGCAGCGTCCAAACCCTTCTCTGCAGGTCAGGAAGAAGCGACACCAGATCCTGGGGAGCTTTGTCCACGCTGTGTGCGAATTCTGGAACCCCCCGCGCCATTCTGGACACCATGGAAGGGCTCTGCTGGATGCTGCGAGACCCCAAGGCGCCTCTGAAGGCACATGTCGCCATCCCGCTGGCCCTGCAGGCAAGAACGTTCTTTGAGGATGTAAGTACCAAGCAGGGCAGGCCCCATGGCGTTATAGGGCACCCCAAAGGGGGAGATGCTCAGGACCTGCCCTCACACGGAGGGGGCTCAGTGTCCAGTGCAGGCACATTCCTGGATTTGTGGGGCAACTCAGCTCCTCTGCCAGGGGAGGCAGGGATAGAATCATTCTTGGGCCCTGGGCCCACAATTGTTAGGCAGCCCTGGGGCCCAGCAGGAAGGAGGGGAGTTTGCAGAGAATTGTCCTGTCGTTTGAACTAGCTGAAACCTCTCTGGGCTCTGCAGCTGCCAGGCTGATTCCCAAAGCATGTGAGGGCCTGAGCCTGTCCCCACTAACCACCCTGTGCCCCCTGTCTGCAGGAGAACAGCGGCCTGAGATGGGCCTCCATGGAGCTCTTTGGCCACCTCAGCAAATTTGTTTCCAAGAAGTCATCCCTCTTTGGAGTTGAGGTGGAGAAGAGCATGGGGATGCTGCTCATCCACCTACACAACGGGGACCCCCAGGTGGCCCAGGTGAGTGCAGCTGAGGGCTCATAGGGGCAGGGGTGGCTGGGGACATTATAACAACATGGCAAGGGTGGTGCAAACTCCCCCCTCCAAGCCCCAGATCTCCTCAGTGCTGCCCTGTGGCACCCAGGACGCCCCCACTAATCCAGCCCTCCCCCACCCCACATAGAGCTCTGCCAGCCCTCAGAGTGTAGCTGTGGGGTAGATCTGTGGGGTTTCCTTCTCCTCCTCCATTCCCCACAGGCACCTCCAGTCTCCCTGCCCAGCCAGACTCTCCACGGCTGTGGCTCCATTTTACAGCCTGCTCTGTTTAGCGGCCAGGCCCAGGTCTATCTGTGGCCCCTAGCAAATGACCTAACCCAAGCAGGGCCTTAGGAAAGGGCAGGTCGCTGAGACCGGCTGGCTCTCCATTGCTGATGCCCTGCCCTCACTTGTGTACTAGCTCCTGTCTGGGAATGAGCAGCCTCCTGCAGCAATCCCCCGCCCCCAAGTAGCAGCCCCCAATAGTGCCTGGGATTGAGGGGAGGCCAAGTACATTGGTCACCAGGCAGTGCTGTTAACGGCCCAACAGGGACCCACGGGGAATGGCCCCTTCCCTGCTTCAGGAGTTTCCCTCCCCGGCCCCAGCACCTGGAACTGGCTCCCCTCAACCCAGCCAAGCTGGAGATGGGGGCTGTGGGGCCTGCGGAACAACCGTCAGGCCAGAGAAGGTTCTGCGAAGAGGTGGCTCCTTGCTGCCCCAGCTCAGCGGAGTCTCCCCAAGCCACACAGAGCCTGCGAGTTGGCAGCCCGTTGCGTTCAGGGAGGCTCACCCAGCTCCCTTCTCGCCCTCTCCGGCAGGCATGCAGGGTGGCATTGGTGTGCTGCACACCCTTCCTCAGCTACCAGCCCCTGCGCACGCTCATGCGGAGCCAGCTGGCTGAGGGGGCAGCCCCCGCCATCCCCCAGTTCCTGAGCGAAGAACTGCAGGACCCTGGTGAGTGAGCTCTGGGGCGTGGGCCCTGCAGGACAGGGGGGTGGGAGGACCTAGGCACAGAGGGGTTTCCCTGCTCCAGGGAGTCCCCTCACTGACTCGGCCCCATCCCCCGCCCTTGAGGATGGCTCCCCTACAAGTCAGCTCTGTCCCATGGGAGGAGTCAAGGGGGAGAGGACTCTGACAGCCAGGGGTTCCTCACCTTCATAGCAGGCAGTTCCCCTCAGCCTGGGGAGGATGTGTGGCTTGGAACTAACTGGGTTCTTGGCTTCCCAGCTCCAGGACTGCCCAGGGAGGCTGAGCAAGAAGGCTGCCCTGAGAGCAGCAGCTGCCCAGCAGCTGATAGGTAAGAAAAGAGCTGAAGCTCTACTTCCTATTATCCCTCCCTGCCCGATGAATCCGGGGCCCAGTGTCACATGCACACTGCCAGCGGAGGGAGGAGGGGAGGCGCCTCCTCTGCCCACACACAAACCCACCCAACTTCCCGCCCCCCCCCCCCCCCCCCCCCCCCCCCCCCGGGCAAAGGGGGAACCAAGGCTCCTTGCAGCCAGATGTGGGAGGGCTCTGCAGCCAGAGGGTCTCCTCTGTCCTGGCCCTGGGCAAGCCCAGCACCTGCAGCAGGAGCAGGCCTGAGGGAAAGATCCTGCCTCCCAAAGGTCTCACCCTGGTTCCCCTTCCCTCTGTCCCCCCTCCCCCCCAGGCCCTGGCCCTGGCCCCGGCCCCAGCCAGGTTTCCCTGCAGCCTGTACAGGGAGGGCAGAGATTCACAGGAAGCCCCAGCCCTGTCCACCCCAGCTACTACCAGCCATGCAGGCAAAGAGCCAAGGTAGCAGCTCTGCCACACTGTGCTTCACACCAACTCCTAGTGGGGCTTGTGTGCACAACACCTCTCCTGGCCTTTGTGGGGCACGAGGCCAAAGGCAAAATGATTCCAGTAATCTTGGGCACTGACCCTGCACCCAGCTCCTTCCCCTCTTCTGCCCGGATGGACTGGGGGCGGGGAGCACCTTGAAGGACAGAAATACAAGTGGTGGCTGGTGCCCTGCATGCTGTTAAATAACCAGGCCCACCTGCCTCCCCTAGGATACATGATGGTCAATTGAAGCCAGAGAAGAGCAGGAGGCTTGGACCGCCCGCCCTGCTGTAAGTCATGGATGAGGGGTATGCTGTGCTGAGAGAAGGGGTGGGGGGGAATCGGGGAGGAGTTCTAGGGGCAGGGGGCAGCAACCACATCGCACGGTGGCTGGAAGCCAGAACCCAGTTGGAGTGACCTGCAGAGCATAGGAGCAGGGAGAAAGCCCTCGGGGCTGGTTCTGGGGTATCCTCTCCCCGGCCATAGTTTGAAACTCCCTGCCCCGTGGGGTGTTCCCATCCTGGCCCAGGCAGGAGCCATGACTGGTCAGCAGGGTCTGGGAGTCAGAAGTGAGTCGTTCCTGGCAGGCAGGGGGCAGTGGCAAGCAGAGAGGGGGTGGACTCCACAAGAGGGAAGGAAACAACCTCCCATGGGACACCCGGCTGCCGCCGACAGGGACTCTGAGCAGCAAGGGCAAGGCTGGGGGCTGCTCCGAGCCTCATTTGGTGCTAACTCTGCAGAACCCAGCCTGGCATATGCCAGGAAGTCGTGTTGCAGACCCAGCAGTAACCATCTCTCCCAAGGATTGCTGCCAGCCCCCTGCAAGTGGCAGCTCCAAGAGCCCTTGCATGCATGGAGCAGCTGACCACCCTCCCCCTCCCCCCTGCAGTCCCAGCTATGCTTATGAGGATACGAAATTCTAGCTCTGAGCCTCCCTGCCTTCAACAGCTCATTTTGCCCCAAAGGGCTGCACCAGAGCTGAGGAAACATATCCCAGGGCTGGAGTGTGTAGTCCAACCCCTCCCCCGCATCACGGGCATTAGTTCTGTCAGAGGCTGACACTGCCAACTGCTCACTAGGCAGAACCCAGCCAGGTGCTGAGCAGGCTCTCCTAGGCCTGGTGCTTAAATGCCTGTAGAGGCTGCAGTCAGCCCAAGAAGGGTGGGCAGGTGTTTGCGTAGAGTCGCAGGCTGAACTGCAGGCCACAAGCAGACCCAGTGTCACTTCTCACTGCCCCAATCCACAGAGCAGCCAGAATTTCCTTCACTCCGGCTGCAGGGTCTGGGCTCATCCAACATGTGACCCTGGCTGTCAGAAAACTCCCCAGCTCTCTTTAACAAGTGACTCCCTGCCCCCCCAGCAATCCCCCCCCGCCCCCCCCAGTCACTGCCGAGGAAAAACCGCGGGGGGCCCGCCGTTGTTTGGGGGGGGGGGGAGTTTAAGCTCTTTACATTGGCTCTGTAGTGAAGCGAGCTCCTAACCAGCAAGGCCACTAATAATAGCAAGAGCCAAGAGGTTATTTGAGCTAAACAAATTCTTTAAAGGAGGCAGGGTGTGAGTAAACAGAAACCTAAATTACAGCAGGTAGCATGTAAGCGGGAAAGGAGAAGTGTTAAGATGGCTTGTGAAGAGCAAATAACTGAAGGGATATAGACAAACACTAAAAAACACTTTAAGGAGATCAGAAGCCTGTGGAAGAACAGGTGGATTCAAGAGAGCAATTAAAGATGACAAGGACATTGCTGAGAAGCTAATATTTTTGTGTGTGCATCTTCTGACTTTATCACAGAGGCTGTTGGAGAGAGATCTGGCCCAGACCGGTTCTCTTCTAGTAATGGAGGTACCATCGGGGCTTGAGATAGCAGCAGAGGAGGTCCCGGACCAAGCTGATAATTTACAAAGTAACCCCTGCCCCCACTTCTTCGAGCTGGACTTCATCCTGCTCTTAGTAGTATAAGGGCCATACCATCAATCAAACCCTAGCCCACCCTTTGACCCCTTAAACCTTGCCCATCTGTCACCAGAAGTCCCACCCCATGGGGGTATTACTTCTGGGGTCAAGATGGCCACATGATCAGAAGCAAGGGTTGTCATGTGACCCCTCTAAGAACTCCTCCCACTGCCCTCTACCAATAAGGCTGGGTTTCACCACTGTAGGACCACCCCGAGAGGAGATTTGATCAATCAAGGAGCTCCGGGGCTGGATGACCCGTCCGGAAGTGGGTCATGTGACCCCTCTAACAACACCTCCCACCTCGCTCTACCAATTAAGATGGGTTTCAGCTGTAGGGACCACCCCTGAGAGGAGATTTAACCAATGGGAAGGAATTCGGAGGCGGGGTGACACATCCGGAAGTGTTTCATGTGACCCCTCTAAGAACTCCTCCCATCACCCTCTACCAATGGGTTTCGGCCTCATAGGACTGCCCCTGAGAGCAGATTTGACCAAAACAGGGCAGGTTCTGGGACGGGGTGAACCACCCAAAAGAGGGTCATGTGACTCCTCTAAGAACTCCTCCCAGCACCCTCTGCCAATCAGAGCACAGCACCATCACCCCATAAGTCCCAGGGCCGGGCAGAAGAGGCCATCTTTTACCAAGAACGCATGTTTTAGAAATTGTGGAAACATGGACTCCTTCACCACCCCCGTGAGAACTTCAGACTTTGTTTTAGGCCCGAGCACCTTTGGACTTGTGTGGAGAAAGCGCTACATCAGCGACAGTTCCGACAAGGGCCCTTTGACTCAATCGTTGATGGATACGCAGGTAGCCGACACCGAAACCCAAACCCTCATGAGGCACCCCGATGAGTGTGACGGCCTCTCATTGTCCACCCCCCTACAGGTGGAAGGCGATCATGGCTTGGAGGAGTCACCGGCAGACAAGGTGAATGGAAAAGACGTCGCCCAGGTAAATGAATGATTAAGAAGTGACGGTTGAGGATGGGGTGTAATGGGGTTAGGAACCGGGATTGCATAAATCTAAAATCAAGCAGTGGGGGTGCTTACACTGTTTCTTTTCTGAAAAATCTCTCAACAGCTTGACAATGCCTTTCTAGAGGCCTTTGAAAACTTGCACATCGGTAGCCCTGTGGGAGGAAATATATCATGCATCAGTTGTTTTTGCTCATGTCTGAGACACAGATCTCAAGAGGAAAATCCGGAAAAGGACAAAATGGAAGAATGAACCAGCTCAGACTCCCTTATGGTAGGGGTCATGGCGTCCATTTTTACAGGCAGCTGTAAAAGTTTGTGTTAAACCAGGTGATTAATAAAACTTATTTAAATATGTCAATATGAATGTGTCCCCCTCCATACTTGTGTTAGTAAAAGACGGTACCAGTAACAGTCATGTCTACACAGACGGCTCTGTTAAAGAAAATATATTACACCCCCGGGGAAGCTGGGAGCTTTGGTGGGGTGAACCCTCTTTTTCAAGTGGCCAAAAACATAGTAAAATTTTAAATAGAAGACAGGTAACAGCTTGGCTTTCAGACCAGGATGCTTACACTTTACACAAACTGGCTCGAATGCGTTTTAAAAGAAACAAGACCATTGTTTCAGATGTAGATGCACAATGGCAGGCAGATTTGGTGGAGTTTTTAAGTACATCTTAATGATAGACATTCTATCCAAATATGCCTTGGCCTTAGGCCTAAAAGACAAGACGAGTGGTGAGGTATCCAAGGCCTTTAAAGCTATTTTCAGTGAAGGTCACGTGCCTCAAAAATTACAAACCAATCGGGGGAAAGAATTTTAAACAAACCTTTAAGCAGATTGTTAAAGCAGCATGGAGTTCACCATTTTGTTACTAATAATGAAGTCAAAGCAGGGGTTGTGGAGTGATTTAACAGAACTTTAAAAACTAGGATGTGGAGATATTTTACAGCCCATGACACCTTTCGCTACATTGATGTGTTACCTGACTTTATAAAGAGTTACAACCAGAGCTTTCACAGAACTATATGTACCAGACCTGATGATGTTAACCCTTCAAATTCTCTGAAGGTATGGAAAACAGTTTACGGAGATGGTTTTAAAATAAAACCAGTTGTTGCCCCTTTTAGAAAAGGCAACCACGTGAGACTATCTAAAACCAAAGGAGCTTTTGAAAAAGGTTATGAACAGACGTTTACCGATGAGATATTCATAGTAGATGAAGCCTTAACCAGGGATCAGAGACTCTGTATACCGATTAAAAGATTACGAGGGTGAGACAGTTACTAGATCTTTTTACCCTGAAGAATTACAAAAAGTAAACCCCAAACGAGACAGGATTTACAGGATTGAAAAAGTTCTAGCGGAGAAAGGAAAAGGGAGAAAAAAGCAGCTACTGGTGAAATGGTTGGGGTGGCCCAATAAGTTTAACAGCTGGATGGAAGCTTCTCAACTCTCTCCCTATTTCCATCTACTCTTCCAACCATAATCACCCTTCCCACCCAATGAGTATTTGCATATGTAATTTATTTTCTTTTTAAAAAAATAGTTTCAGTGCCTGCTGAATATTCTGCTGTGCTCAGGTGACATCTCCCCAATATAATAAAAAATAAAAATCTTTTGACAGGTGCAGATTGTAGTATGACATCTCCTTTATTTCAGATGCCTGCCTGGAGTTGAATTTGACTTTACAGTACCTGGGTGCTGCTTAGTTTCAATGATTATAACAGCCCTCTTGAGCTATTCAGTACCTGTAAGCATAGCTAGCTTTCAACCCCCTTAGCCTCTGTCTCTGCACATGTACAGTGTAATCCATTTGGCACATGAGCCTTAGAACTGCTTGCAGCACACCTAACTGGAGAACCAAACTATTTGGCTAATAACTCAGAGCAGGTGCACATGGGTATTATCCTGCCAATTTGACTCAGCCTAGAGATGGGGCGTCCAGTTCTCAGATTAGAGTATAAAGCCTTCCCAAATTGCAGTCATTCTACTGAAAAAGGCACCAAAAGAGCTAATTATACAGTTTATGTACTCATGCTCCTTATGGGCACCTGAGTTTCATCAATAGCACAGTCACAGTTAGGAAACAGGGTGGGCAATGGAATTTTCCCACAGTGCACCACATTCATAGGGCTAGAGTGTTGACACCTGTGGGGAGGGTGGAGCTAGGCACTTTGGGATATGTTTACTTTGACTCAGGTCTGTGCACTGCAGTGTAGACACCAGAGCCTAGGTTTGAGTATGGGTCATAAAATCCTTAACCTAGGGTTAAAATGCAGTGTAGATGCTCAAGCCCAGGGTTCCATGACATGAGTTAGCTGACTCCAGTCCCACTAACCCTAGGCTTATGCTGCTGTGTAGACATACCTTAAGAAGGGTTGAGCTTTAAACAGAAAGCTTGTCTTTGGTGCTCTGCTATAATATCCGTTGGCCTAGTTCCACAAAACATACATCTTGTCAAACAGACCTGCTGTCTTTTGTTGACAGGATTACAAATCTGGCTGATGAAGGTAACTATGTTGATATAATCTACTTCCATTTCTCCAAGGCATTTGCCTTAGTACCACATGTATTTTGATTTTAAAAATGCATTATATGGAATGAACAGGGCATGCATTTAGATGGATTAAAAACTGGCTCATTGACAGATCACAAAATCTAGTTGTTAATGGGGAGATATCAGTGAGAGAGGCTGTTTTTATCAGGGGTCCCCCAGGGATCAATTCTTGGTCCAATGCTATTCAATAGTATCATCAATGATCACATGAAATCTTCGGTGGTAAAGTTTGAAGATGAGACAGAGATCAGTGGGGTAATAAACAGTGAGGAGGACTGGTCATTGTTACAGAGACCCTCCTGGTAAAATGGTCACAATCCAACAACATGCTTTTTAATATAGCCAAATTCAAGGTAGTACACCTGGAAACAAAGAATACAGGTTATACCCACAAGATGGGAGATTCTGTCTTGGAAAGCAATGACTCAGAGAAAGTCATCATAGATATGCACCTCAACATGAGCTCTCAGCACTGTGACAGAAAGGGCTAATGTGATTCTTCGATGCATAAAAAGGTAAATATCAAGTAGAAGTAGGGAGAGGTCTTGCCTGTGTACACAGCACTGGTAACACTGTGCTAGAATGCTGTGTCCTGTCCAGTTCTGCTTAGGTTCATTCAAGCTAACTCAAAAATTTTTGTTTAGTTTTAGGGTATTTTCACAAAAGCAGTTGATGAGTAGATTCACAAAAGAGCTGTGGGACATAAGCACCAACCCAGTGATTAAAGCCCTCACCTGGCTTTTGTGAGACTCAGATTCAAGTCTCCAAACTGCCTGATGTGGAGAGGACATTTGAACTTGGGTATCTCACATTGCAGATAAGTGCTCTGACAACTGGGCTATTCTGATGTGAAACTTTCACATGCCGAAGCTGTTCTATTTATAAATAGCTATTGCAGTAGGGACTTGAGTTGGGTCTCCCACATCTTAAGTGAATATCCTAGCCACCAAGCTATAGAGTCATCTGCTGTTGTCTTTGGCTCAATGACTATCCAGTCTTATTATGAATGACTACAAATTCCACTATGAATGATTTGAGATGAAACAACATTTTGGAATGTTGGTGTTTCTAGTGGGATGGGAATTCTGTTTTTCGAACAGCTCTAATATCCAGTCACGATCTGAACACTGCAAATGATGGAAAATCCACCATGTTCTTAGGTGAGTTGTTCCAATGGTTAATTGGACTCTGCCTGGGCATGTAGTGCCCAGTCCTGAGGAAACAACCACTGATATAGAATGCAAGAGAGCACCTCCTGGCAACCCAGGTCACCAGGGCACACCAAGCCTGTCCTGGGCTCACTACACTGTATTCCCACAGAACGTTATGTCTAATTTAATGTATCAGTCATTCAAGGCACTTCATGATTTGGGTCTGGGACACCTAAGAGATTCCCACTCATTCCAGGACTGTGCCCATCAGCTTTGTCCCTTAGACACAAAGGAGCTGTCTCCTGCAAGGGGAAAGCTCATTTGTGCAGGAGACAGTTTTCTTTGGGGCTGATCAAAGACTCTAGAACAAAATCCCACAAGAACTAAAAAATCACCTGAAACTTCTTTCCGATCCACTTGTGGGGTTCCTCGGTCTGCTTTTGCTAATGTAAGCCCATATCACATCATAAAATAAACTCACCAATAACCATCCATGACCCTCCATAAAAAATCCATGTGTTTTTGTCCCAGGGGAGGAATAAAGAATGGACCACGTATGCTAAAAGTAAATCATTGGAAGGTGCTCTGATGCCAGAATGATGGGCATGGCACATGAATTTGTATAGAAGAGAAGAGGAAAGGATAGGGGCATATTTTCACTGCTATCTAATTGTGTGTGTATGGGCATTAAGATACCTGTAAATAGCATCCTATTTATCTTCCTGAATTTCAAAGGAAAGTCTGGATTGGGGGTTAGGGCTATCTCTGGAGTGAGGAATATTCTGTTGCTAGGTGTCTCGCCATTACCACACACCTGGCAGAATGTTCATTCTCAATGCAACACCCTGTCCAAAAGCCTGCAATACCCGAGGGGTGACATTTTACCATTATAATTTTTTGGTGGTTCAGTCTCAATCTTTCCCCCAATGGTCTCAGGGAGCTGCCCAATACACCTCGTCAGAGAAGCATCAGCCCTGGAACAGTCTTTCAAAAATTGTTTACTAAGAAAAAATAAAAATTCACAGGGAAGAAATGTTAGAAATAAAACAGCAGGAATAAAAAAGCAAGACAGTTCCAGACAGTCTGATCAATGGGGAATTACAGGGGAAACCACAGACCCTGTCTCAGTCACACATATTTCTTGCCAGCGGACAAAACTCCAATATAAAAGCTGTATGAACTAGTTCCCAGGTAGGGATTGTTTCTGATGCCCCGATGGCCCAGAAAGCATTTGAGAGAAGAATAGCCCAATCATACAACATTTATGTCCTCACAGGACATTTGATCTGAACTCAGCATTCTTATAGTGATGTCCCAGAGACCCCCATCTTCAACATCATCATAACCTGGGTCTCCAGGAAGCAGGGACAGGGCATTTCTCTCAGCTTCAGAGACCTCTTCACTTCTTAGCAAGTGCAGACTCCAATCTGAAAATAAACAAGGGGGCATATTACAGTCAATGTAACCATTCTACACCCATGTGCACTCACATCACATGGGTGAGCTCCCTACGGTATAGGCTGTGACATATCCCCTCTGTTCCTGTGACTGGGGCTCTGACAAGTTTAATCCATTATCTCTCTATAGCCTACAAAGAAAACATCTGGGAATGCATTCACTCTGTGCTGAGACCTGCCTTTTGCAGGAGTAGTGTGGGAATGTCAGTGAGCTGGTGACGCCTCCCTGATGCTCCAGTAGGGGTTGCTTTAACGTCTGATGGTTGGTATAGTCCCTAAGGGTACATACACCAGCTGAAACCAGGTGGGGTGGAGCAGGCTGGGGCACTTCTATCCCACAGGACATTCAAGGGCAAGAAGCCAAAAAGCAGGGGACATCATAGATCTCAACTGCCCACACAATATGTGTTTGAATGTTTCTCTCAACAAGAACAAAGAAATGCACATTTCATCCTAAACCACTTTCCTCTGAGGTGCAAAGTGGGAGCTCAGCCCTCAGCCCCAGACTGTGAGTTGCTCTCATAAAAGGTTAATGGAGCCATTTACATACTGAAGAAAGTGATTTCAAACCTGATGCCAGATCTCTAACTAACCCCACTGCAGGGCCCTGCTCTTCCCATTACCATCCAGGGCACTGACACCTTGTTTGGGGTAAGACACACAGGCTGTGATCCTGTAAACGCACCCGTGTAACTTTGTCCTCACAAACAGTACTTTGGCCAGGGTCACTTCCTTGCTGCATAATCCATATTCCCACCCAGACATTGGTCCCGTGGATCACTGGGAAACACAGACATTTCCAGCTTTGCCAACCCCAAGTGTTCAAAAATTAGGAGTTGACAGGATGCGGGGCCTGCAGCAGAGCCAATCTCCAGAGAACCTAATAATCTGCCTGATTGGCTGGAAGAGTCCTCAGAGTGGCTCATTAGTCCAGCGGCGCTGCAGTCCAGCAGCTACTCATAGCATTCACCCATGGCTGCCAAAGCTCCTGCCTTGTTCCCACTCCTGTTCTTGCTTTACCTCAGCCTTATCCCTGCCTTGCTTCACTCCAGGTTACCTGGTCCCGACCCTCAGCTCCAATTCCTGACTCCAGTTCTGCCCCTGGGCTCCAATTTCTGACTTTAGCTCTGAGTCCAGCTCTAACGACTGGGCCTGATTCTGGGTCTAACTATTGGACACAACTACCTATGTCTCAGTCACTGACAGGAGTCAGGCCTCAATATGTCATGAGATTTGCTTAAAAATCATTAGATTAAAAATACTTTTTTTGGTCTTTTTTTTTGTCCTCTGGTTTCTGAGCCTTTAGGTGAAACACAGTTCATGTTCTGAAGCAGGGCCGGCTCTAGGCACCAGCAAAGCAAGCAGGTGCTTGGGGCGGCACATTTGCAAGGATCCAGCATGGGAGCTGAGAACCAACAGGAGGCCCTGGGAGCTATTGTTCCTTGGTTAGCTCCCTGCCTATAGAGCCAGCCCTGGAGCAGGGAAAGAACTATATTTCCCAGCATTCCCTTGGTAGCGATCAACAGGAAAGGGAGGGGGAGGGAGTGAGGTAGCTGAGACCTCATGCTGCAGCTTGCTGTGAATGGAGAGCTCACTGCTAGAACAGGGTGGCATTGTGAACAGGGGAACAAGTATGCCCAAGGAGTAGAAGGCTTTGGCCCAGATATCCCCTTGAGAAATCCCCAGACTGGATTAGGGATACTGGTGTGACCTCACCTTGCAGCCCCCAAAGAAAGAATTGTGTGGACTAAATGGACAGTGCACCTCTCTATCTGAAGCCTAGCAAGGGAGGTATGTGGATCCCACTAGAATTTAAAATGAAAAGTAAGGGAGGGGAGGCTCTACTAGAGGACCTGGGCAGCTTTAGGTACAGTACCAGGCACTGGTAGGATTTCCACTTCTGAGCCATGGAAGCAGAAATTGACTTTTCCTTTCCAGATTTAGCTAATATTCAGAAAGGGAATCTAGCACCTGCCTTCCCGATTTGAACACCCTCAAAATTCAGGAGTGCTCAAGCTCAATTTGGGCAGCTGTTACTTCATTTCTCCCAAATGAAATATACTGATCCACTGTAACTTGCTGTAGAAAAAGTAGGAAAAAATTGAGCAAGAAATGCTTCCCAGTGGTTATTAGGACTGGAATTGCTATTTTCAACAACCATTGCCATCTTTTTTTTTTAAGTTTTATTTGTTTAAAAGGAAGACAGTGATTTTGACAAATTCCCCATAGAAACAAAGAGTGGAACAAAAGAATAATAAAGGCACCTCAACTTTTCCTCATTTATGTAGGACAGTCCTATAATATGCATCCAGATATCCTTCAATCACACAAGATGAAAATTGTTCCACTTTACTGCAGTTCTGTAACCATATGGGAACCGTTTCTGTCTGTGTTCTCTGCACATCCAAAATTCCTGCTGAATGACCCACCCTGGGAGCGAGTTACCACTGACCCAGGGCTGGGGCAGCGGGGGGGGGGGCAGAGCTGGGGCGGCAGGGGGGCGGGGGGGAGGGGGGGGGCCCAGGGCTGGGGCGGGGGGGGGGGGGGAAGAGCCCAGGGCTGTGGTGGGGGGCAGCCAAAAAATTTTTTGCTTGGGGCAGCAAAAATCCTAGAGCCGGCCCTGTTCTGAAGCTTCTTTCTGCAACCATCAGGGCTAGAAAACTTGCTTTTTTAAAAATTAAAGCAGAGATTCTCATGTCTCCTGGAGTTTGAACTTTCAAAAATACTAGATATCATAAGTCTAGCAATAAACTGCAAGGATTGGCAAAAGTACATTTCCCCACTCACCTGTCTGTGAATCCCTGTTCCTGTCACTCTCTCCTGGAGCTCCAGTGACTTCCCGGGCACACTGCCCAGGGCCGTGGTCATCATTGGGATCAGAAACTTCTTTGACATCATCATAATCCTCCTGTGTGACATCTCCAGGCAGTGCAGGAGCCTCTGAAAAAGAGGCAAGAATTAATGGTAATGAGTATTCAGTGTTCTCCACTGAATACAGAAATAAATTATACACCAGGTACAAACAGCCTGAGGTACTGACACCCCAAGGGGGATGAGAAACCAAAAGTCCCTCCCCCCAAACCTTAGTGTCAGAGGAATTTACTTCATGTGACATTTGTCTGACACATTTCAAGGACCTGATATAACTGTAAATTGCTCAAAGGAGCCTCAAACAGAAACTCAAATGAAGGTTGTGGGAGATTTGAGAAGAGGTGGCTAGCAGTGGGGTTTATGTCAGAGGAAGATTTGCCCATGGCACTTTGTTGTTATACTAATTACACAGATAAATGATACTTTAATTTGTTCTATCACCCACTTTCTAAACTTTCCATCACTGTGAAAAAGCTCATTTTGCCATTTCTCTAAACTAGTCTGGCCCATAACCCATCCCTGATCTGCAGTGTCTGGAAACCGCACCACCAACTCAGGCCAAGCATGGGTCTGTGGGTGTGAAATCTGTACATCCCTTTCATATGTGAAACTCAGGTGTAGATCAGTGGACTTAGCCAGTCAGGGATGACTGAGAGTGACCATTACCACAGAGCAGAGGGCTGTGTTCAGGAGCTTGTCCCCTAACTTTGTGAGTAATGTTAGTGCATATTAAAGTGAGGGAGCAGTGACTAGAGTCAGGGGCACCGTGGGCAGGGGCTGAATAAACTTATTCTAGAGTCACACTGGTTGGCCTGTATCAGGGTTCCCTCCCCACTCTGAACTCTGGGGTACAGATATGGGAACCCGCATGAAAGACCCCCTACGCTTATTTCTACCTGCTTAGGTTAAAAACTTCCCCAAGGCACAAATCCTTTCCTTGTCCTTGGATGGTATTGCTGCCACCACCAAGTGATTTAGAAAAAAATTCAGGAAACAGACCACTTGGAGTCCCTATTTCCCCAAAATATTCCCCCAAGCCCCTTCACCCCCTTTCCTGGGGAGGCTTGAAAATAATATACTAACCAATTGGCTACAATGTGAGCATAAACCAAACCCCTTGGTTTTTAGAACACTGAAAATCAATCAGGTTATTAAAAGAAGAATTTTATTTTAAAAAAAAAGTAAAAGAATCACACCTGCAAAATCAGGATGGAAGGTAACTTTACAGGGTAAACAAAAAGATTTAAAACACAGAGGATTCCCCTCTGACTCTGCTTTCCAGCTACAAAACAGGAATGAAATTACCTCTTAGCATAGGGAAAATTCACAAGCTAAAACAAAAGTTAATCTAACTCATTTCCTTTCCTTATTTACAATTTTTGTAATTTTAGATGCTCATTTCAGGTATGTTTCCAGGAGATGGCTTTTTCCTGCCTGGACCCTCTCTCCATCCAGAGAGGGAACAAACAAAGAGCAGAAACAAAACCTCTCCCCCACCCCCCGCTTCCAGATTTGAAAGTATCTTCTTTCCCCATTGGTCCTTCTGGTCAGGTGCCAACTAGGTTAATTGAACTGATTAACCCCTTACAGGTAAGGCAAGTCAATACAGCTACTCAGGAGGGATTGTATGCTACCCTTAGCTGTATGTTTATGACAGTCTGTGTGGCACCACATTCTTTCTATTTCCCCTCCATACAGCTCTGATCTAAACCAGCACCCACAGCGATGCTCTGTGGGAAAAGAGTTTGCCAAACAGTGGCTTGCAGAAGATCCTGTGACATGCTGAGGACCCCGAGTGTCACAGATTTACAGAGTTCAAGGCCAAAAGGACCCATTATTTCATCTTGTCTGATGGCCTGTATATATAACAGGCCACTGAATTTTATCTAATTACCCCTCTATTAAGGAGAATAACCTGTGTTTGGCTAAGGTATGTCTGTCACAGTTCAGGACAACTGTACTTGTATTCCCCCTCTATGGGCCACCAAGGGCACCCACCCAAGGCCCCCAGCTCCTCAGCTGTCACCTCTCTTGGGCAGATTCCTCCATCCCTTCTGACCGGAATTTTTCCAGGCTTCACAGTTCTCTGGCTATGTGGTGATATTCCCAGCAAGTCAGACTGTTTAAAGGCCAGTGTATATGCTTCGCTTTCTCTCTAGAGGTTATTCCCAGTATATTGCCTGCAGTTGTAAGTTGCCATGCATCTCCTTCCAAGCAAGCACATTTATTCTTAAGGTAAAAGCATTACAAAGAAAACACATTAGAGCAATAAAAGAACCTACACACAAGCTAAAAAGCTTACCAGAGACCACCCCAACTCAAACCTCAGATTCTGGTAGGTGCCAGTCCTTCACAACCACAAATGGGTTTTCTCCAGAGTTACAAGTTCACAACTGTCTCAGATTCAGAATCCAAATCCAGGTTGGGTGGTACAGCTATTTCTTTACACAGGTAATCCACAGACAATGACCTACTCCTCAGGGCGTAGCTTCAAAAGACTGGATTTTTACATAACTGACGGTGGTGCAATTTGCATTAACCACTCCCTAGGGATTCCCCAGGAAATCCACCTCACACTTATTTTCCCAAAAGTCCATTCTTGTCTAGCAAATTTTCAATATACTCCTTTGAACTCCCAGAACTCATATCACACCTCCCCTCAAATAGCTTATATGCAATCCCGACCCATGGTAATACATAACCTTTGCATTTAATACAATGGACCCCAAACATATTTAAATTTAATTCAATAAGGCCTCCCAATGATATGCAGGAAATTGCCATATCTGCCATAGCATTCATTCTTGATTTGAAGACATCAAGAGATGGAGAATCCATAATTTCCCTTGGTAGTTTGTTCCAGTGATTAATCACCCACACTGTTAAAAATTTGCACCTAATTTATAATTTTAATTTGTTTTGCTTCAGCTTCCAGACAGTGGTTCTTGTTATGCCTCTTTCTACTCAATTAAAGAACCCTTTCATTTCGGTATTTTCTCCCTGTGAAGATACCTTATCAAGTCACCTCTCAATCTTCTCCCCAGTCTCTCATTGCACGGCCCAGGACAGCAGGGTAATGGGCTGGGACACAGTTTGTGCACCATGGGGGGAGCTCACAGGCTGCTCTTTAAATCATGGGCCCTGCTCTGGCAGCTAGAACCAATAGACAGGAATCGTCCTGCTCAGCATGGCCTGCAGCTCCCACCCATGTGTCATTCACCCCTTAGATTTCACACTCGGGGTAAAGAAGCTCATTCGCTCAGGTTGGAGGTTCCAGCTCATCCCTCTGTGACCCTGACACCAGGTAAATTTAATCCTTGAGGGAAGGGGGATATTTTACCTCTTCTAATCAGTGAAGCTGTTGTCTTCATCACACCTGCAAAGGGAATGGAAAAGAGAGTTAGAGTCTGAAGTAAGGGGCAGGTGACGTGTTTGTTACATGGGAGAACATCCATTCAGAGTTTCTGTGTGTGGACGTTTGGCAAATGGTGTCTGAGATGGTTTCCCTTTTCTTCTTATGGAAATAAAATTCTGAGAGAACAAATTGGGTAGTGTGCATGAGACAGATAGGGTGACCAGACGTCCTGATAAAATCGGGACCGTCCCGATTTTGAGCTGTTTGTCCTACATTTTTGTCCCGATATTTTTGCGCCATTGGGATCACTCGGCTTTTTTTTTTTTTTTTTTTTTTTGGCCGCCGGGGGCCCCCCCCCTTCCCCCCCCCCCCCCCCCCCCCCGGTGTCCCGATATTTTCTTCATCTCATCTGGTCACCCTACAGCAGATGATAATAGGGTTTATCGGCATATTAAACCATTAATTTCAACACTTTATAAGGGAAAATCGAAAAATTGGTGTATTTTATCATTTATGGATTTGCTATTCAGCTTTTATTATGGATGCTGAACTCTTTATGCATAGCTTCTGCTGCTGTGTTTGCTTTTGTATATCTGAGTCTGTTCTGTCTCTCTCCATGTTTCTCCCTAACCCCTTACAAGAGGTTCAAATGTTCTCAGATTAATCAGCTGAAAATCACCCACATTAGTATGGAAATCCATAGAAGAGAAATATTGTTATTACAGTTGGGCTCAAAATGGAACTGAAACTCACCCACAACACCCCTCTCTCACACACACATCCTCACACACAGACTTGTGGGGAATTCTGATCCTGACCCCAACTTCACAGCCTGGACCCATCTCTGATTGTTCATCCCAAAAGGATCAATAGCCACAGAGCTGTACAAATTATGCTTTCTATTGAGAGGCTTTTCTGGGGTCTTACTAGTGGATTGTACTGTGTAGGACCCGCTTCTTTTATAATTTTTTTATAATTACCATTTGAAGAACCATTGCAAATAATATGGGTCTCTTCTGATCGGTAATCACATGACTGCCATTTCCATGGGCCTGAGGGACACTGACAAAGGGAACTGTGCTGCTCAGTGCACTTAACATGATCCAGCCATGTGGGACCAGAACCTTCCCCACGTAGAAATTCTCCTGCAGTTAGCACTCCATCTCCACAGTTCAGCTGTTTGCATTCAATTGTCGGGGTGACGCCAGTCATCTGATTGGAGCAAACACTGCCCCACGTCCCATTGTAGAAAACCTCCAGGCGCCCAGCACAGTCACTGCTGCTCACCAGCCTCAGATCTGTGAACTCTAGAAGGAAATGCACATAAAGAGAATTTAAATTGCTGATCCTGAAAGTTTTTGGTCTACACTACAGCATAGGGTCGACATAGATTCATAGATTCTAGGGCTGGAAGGGACCTCAAGAGGTCATCGAGTCCAATCCCCTGTCCTCATGGCAGGACCAAATACTGTCTAGACCATCCCTGATAGACATTTATCTAACCTACTCTTAAATATCTCCAGAGATGGAGATTCCACAACCTCCCTAGGCAGTTTATTCCAGTGTTTAACCACCCTGACAGTTAGGAACTTTTTCCTAATGTCCAACCTAAATCTCCCTTGAGGCAGTTTAAGCCCATTGCTTCTTGTTCTATCCTTAGAGGCTAAGGTGAACAAGTTTTCTCCCTCCTCCTTATGACACCCTTTTAGATACCTGAAAACTGCTATCATGTTCCCTATCAGTCTTCTCTTTTCCAAACTAAACAAACCCAATTCTTTCAGCCTTCCTTCATAGGTCATGTTCTCAAGACCTTTAATCATTCTTGTTGCTCTTCTCTGGACCTTCTCAAATTTCTCCACATCTTTCTTGAAATGCGGTGCCCAGAACTGGACACAATACTCCAGTTGAGGCCTAACCAGCACAGAGTAGAGCGGAAGAATGACTTCTCGTGTCTTGCTCACAACACACCTGTTAATGCATCCCAGAATCAGGTTTGCTTTTTTTGCAACAGCATCACACTGTTGACTCATATTTAGCTTGTGGTCCACTATAACCCCTAGATCCCTTTCTGCCGTACTCCTTCCTAGACAGTATCTTCCCATTCTGTATGTGTGAAAATGATTTTTCCTTCCTAAGTGGAGCACTTTGCATTTGTCTTTATTAAACTTGATCCTGTTTACCTCAGACCATTTCTCCAATTTGTCCAGATCATTTTGAATTATGACCCTGCCCTCCAAAGCAGTTGCAATCCCTCCCAGTTTGGTATCATGTGCAAATGTAATAAGCTTACTTTCTATGCCAATATCTATGTTGTTGATGAAGATATTGAACAGAGCCGGTCCCAAAACAGACCCCTGCAGAACCCCACTTGTTATACCTTTCCAGCAGGATTGGGAACCATTAATAACTACTCTCTGAGTACAGTTATCCAGCCAGTTATGCACCCACCTTATAGTAGCCCCATCTAAGTTGTATTTGCCTAGTTTATTGATAAGGATATCATGCGAGACCTTATCAAATGCCTTACTAAAGTCTAGGTATACCACATCCACCGCTTCTCCCTTATCCACAAGACTCGTTATCCTATCAAAGAAAGCTACCAGATTGGTTTGCCATGATTTGTTCTTTACAAATCCATGCTGGCTATTCCCTATCACCTTACCACCTTCCAAGTGTTTGCAGATGATTTCCTTAATTACTTGCTCCATTATCTTCCTTGGCACAGAAGTTAAACTAACTGGTCTGTAGTTTCCTGGATTGTTTTTATTTCCCTTTTTATAGGTGGGAAGTATATTTACCCTTTTCCAGTCTTCTGGAATCTTTCCTGTCTCCCATGATTTTCCAAAGATAATAGATAGAGGATCAGATACCTCCTTTATTAGCTTTTTGGGTATTCTGGGATGCATTTCATCAGGCCCTGGTGACTTGCAGGCATTTAACTTTTCTAAGTGATTTTTTAACTTGTTCTTTTTTTTTTATTATTTTATTTTTTTATTTTCCAAACCTACCCCCTTCCCATTGGCATTCACTATGTTAGGCATTCCTTCAGACTTTTCAGTGAAGACCAAAACAAAGAAGTCATTGAGCATCTCTGCCATTTCCAAGTTTCCTGTTACTGTTTCTCCTTCCTCACTGAGCAGTGGGCCTACCCTGTCCTTGGTCTTCCTCTTGCTTCTAATGTATTGACAAAAAGTCTTCTTGTTTCCCTTTATTCCTGTAGCTAGTTTGAGCTCATTTTATGCCTTTGCCTTTCTAATCTTGCCCCTGCATTCCTGTGTTGTTTGCCTATATTCATCCTTTGTAATTTGTCCTAGTTTCCATTTTTTATATGACTTCTTTTTATTTTTTAGATCATGCAAGATCTTGTGGTTAAGCCAAGGTGGTCTTTTGCCACATTTTCTATCTTTTCTACCCAGCGGAATAGCTTGCTTTTGGGCCCTTAATAGTGTTCCTTTGAAATACTGCCAACTCTCCTCAGTTGTTTTTCCTTTCAGTCTTGATTACCATGGGACCTTACCTGTCAGCTCTCTGAGTTTACCAAAATCCACCTTCCTGAAATCCATTGTATCTATTTTGCTGTACTCCATTCTATCCTTCCTTAGAATTATGAACTCTATGATTTCATGATCACTTTCACCCAAGCTGCCTTCCACTTTCAAATTCTCAACGAGTTCCTCCCTATTTGTTAAAATCAAATCTAGAACAGCTTCCCCCCAGCTTTTTCAACCTTCTGAAATAAAAAGTTGTCTGCAATGCAGTCCAAGAACTTATTGGATAGTCTGTGCCTCGCTGTGTTATTTTCCCAACATATATCTGGATAGTTGAAGTCCCTCATCACCACCAAATCTTGGGTTTTGGATGATTTTGTTAGTTGTTTAAAAAAAGCCTCATCCACCTCTTCCACCTGTTATGTGGCCTGTAGTAGACTCCTAGCATGACATCACCTTTGTTTTTTACCCCTTTTAGCCTAACCCAGAGACATAAGGCAGCTTACATCGACCTGATTATGTCAGTGTACCCACTATAACCTTATTCCCACTGATGTAAGTGCCCTGCTACACCAACATAATAACTCTATCTCCACGAGAGGTATAGGGCTTATGTCCATGGAGTTAGGGTGACACAATGTCCATGTGGACACTGTGGGTTACTTACATAGGCTGTAGGCTATCATTTTGTCATCTGCTACCACTGAGAACAGTCTAGATCCATCCTCTTTGGAACCCCCTTTCAGGTAGTTGAAAGCAGCTATCAAATCCCCCCTCATTCTTCTCTTCTGAAGACTAAACAATCCCAGTTCCCTCAGCCTCTCCTCATAAGTCATGTGTTCCAGCCCCCTAATCATTTTTGTTGCCCTCTGCTGGACTCTTTCCAATTTTGCCACATCCTTCTTGTAGTGTGGGGCCCAAAACTGGACACAGTATTCCAGATGAATCCTCACCAATGTCAAATAGAGGGGAATGATCACGTCCCTCGATCTGTTGGCAATGCCCCTATTTATACAGCCCAAAATGCCGTTAGCCTTCTTGGGAACAAGGGCACACTGTCGACTCATATCCAGCTTCTCATCCACTGTAACCCCTAGGTCCTTTTCTGCAGTTGTCCAAGTGGCCTAGAGGGGCTTCGGGGGAAGCAACCAATTGGAAAGAGGCTGCAGAAAGCAGCCAATCAGTGCCCAAGAGGGCCATATAAAAGGAACTGCTGTAGTTGAGGATAGTCAGGTACTGCCTGGAGATGGAGGAGTGAGGACTGTGTTCCCGGCTGGTTGAAGGAGCAACAGAACCACAGACAGTTAATTTGTTGGCAGGGACTGGGGGAGCAAGAGAGAGCTCCTGGATGGCTGCTGGGACTGAGTAAAAGGATTTCAGCCCTACGGAAAGAGTGAAGCATTTGTGATGGTGCTGGGGCAACAGAACTGTAGCAGCACCATGATTAGTTAAAGGAGATGCAATTGCATGAGACTGCTATTCATATTGTCCCTGGGCTGGGACCTGGAGTAGTGGGCATTCCAGGTCTCTTCCCTCTCCCCTCCCCTCCCCCCTCCCCAGCCACTAGAGAAGTGGTTTAAACCCTGAGAAAGGGAATTGAGAAGTCCCAGAGAAGGGGTAAAGACAGTATCTCCAGGGAGGAAGCTGTGGGCGTATGGCCCCATACCAGAAACAACTTAAAGAGTGAGCCCAGGAAGGACTACAGAGATACCAATGGAGGGGTACTGAGATAGGCCTCTGTCATAAACAGACAGTTAAGGGTTAATTCCTCTTTTACCTGCAAAGGGTTAAGAAGTTCACATAGCCTAGCTGACACCTGACCAGAGGAACCAATGGGGGGACAAAATGTTTTCAAAGAGGGAGGAGGGGGGGAAAAATCCTTTGTCTGTTCAGTAAGTTTTGAGCCGGAGTGAAGGATCCAGGAATCAGCCATCTAACATTTCTTAAAAGTAGTAACTGTTTAGAGAAGGAATGTATTAGATTATGTTTATTTTCTTTTGTGACTTCTTTTGCATAGAGGGAGAATCAAATTGGGTTTCTTTGTGTAAGTAAGTTTTTGCCCAGAGGGACATCCTCTGTGTTTTGAATCTGTTATCTGTGAAAGTAGCTTGCATGCTAATCTCACAGAGGTATTCCTTTCACCCTTTTTCTTTAATTAAAAGTCTTCTTTTAACAACCTGATTGATTTTTCCTTGTTTTAAGATCCAAGGGTTTTTTTGGATCTGGGCTCACCAGGAATTGGTGGGAGGTGAATCAGTCTCAATCCTGCCAGGAAAAGGGGGATAAAGACTGGGGAAATATTTGGGGAGAAGACAGAGTTTCCAAATGACTCTCCCATAAACGTTTGTTTAAACTATTTGGTGGTGGCAGCTACTAGATCTAAACTGGTAAATAAGCTTAGGGGTTATCTCATGCAGGTCCCCACATCTGTACCCTAAAGTTCAGAGTGGGGGGTGACACCTTGACAGCCCCTGTTCGACTGTATACCACGGAAGGCGTTTGCTCTGTTTTGTTTCACATACACAGTCTGTATGTGACTAGGCTGGAGGGCTGAGTTATTGAAAACGCACCTGAGAAACCACTGATAGGGGTTCCTGCAAATTGAGAGGGTGTAGGCACATGCGCTCGTCAAAGGGGTGCTCATGAGAGGTAGGTGCCACCCCATTACACAGGGCCATTTAGACTGTCATTAAATCATCTGTTCTTAGAGGATAACTTGGTACCTGATGAGATCTCCTCTGCAACAGTCATTTCTGGGCTAGTGCTGACAATCAGGATATACTCACCTTGAGTTGAGGAGATTCCACGAGACCAGAAATGACAGCAAAGTCAGAGCCAGAACAGGAAAACAAACAAAACAATAGAAAAACATCCATTGAAAATTTCAGCCAAACAGAGCCCAGGAGTGTGCCCAAGAAACGCCCAAGAAGCTGTGAATCCAGGGAAATGGACACGGGAGAAGGTGATTAGTGCAGCTAAGACATTTGCATCTGCTCAACAGCTCAGATTTCTTAACAGATTGGATGGTATATGGAATTCTAGTTACATGCCCATCCCCAACCCTGAAGGACTGGGCCCAAACTGCAGGCTTTCAGCCCCTCATCATTGTGTCTGTTATGTACAGTCATTACCTCCGGGGAATCCTTCCTTCAGGCTCCTAACCCAAACAGGTAGACTTGTGTACAGAGCTCCGTGCTATGTGGCAGGTAAATTCAACTCTAGAATTTTTATGTCTGTCCCTTCTGTTACTGATCCCAACTTGAAGTTTGTTGCAGCTTTGTAAAGTGATAATGAGTGACCATAGGGCCACATGATCGTATTTGCTTCTTGTCATATTCTCAGAAGCTAATGCAAACAATTTTTCACCTTCCTCTTTGTAACTACCTGTTACAGTAACTCCTCGCTTAATGTTGTAGTTATGTTCCTTTAATGCTACTTTAAGCGAAACGATGTTAAGCAAATCCAATTTCCCCATAAGAATTAATGTAAATAGGGGAGGTTAGGTTCCAGGGGAAAAAATTTCGCCAGACAAAAGACTATATTTTATGTATATATCGTGACAGACCCAGACCAGTGGGGTACAGGAGTCTGGTAGAGGGCAAATATACTGGTCACTGGATGAGTAGTTTTCTGTTCCCTGAGTGACCAGAGCAAGGGCTGCTCTAGAGTAATCAGGAACCTGCTAGAACCAGTTAAGGCGGGCAGGCTAATTAGGACACCTGGGGCCAATTAAGAAGAAGCTGCTAGAATCAATTAAGGCAGGCTAATCAGGGCACCTGGGTTTTAAAAAGGAGCTCACTTCAGTTTGTGGTGCGAGTGTGAGGAGTTGGGAGCAAGAGGTGCAAGGAGCTGAGAGTGAGAGGGTGTGCTGCTGGAAGACTGAGGAGCCCAAGCATTATCAGACACCAGGAGGAAGGTCCTGTGGTGAGAATAAGGAAGGTGTTTGGAGGAGGCCATGGGGAAGTAGCCCAGGGAGTTGTAGCTGTCATGCAGCTGTTACAGGAGTCACTATAGACAGCTGCAGTCCACAGGGCCCTGGGCTGGAACCCGGAGTAGAGGGCGGGCCCGGGTTCCCCCCAAACCTCCCAACTGACCTGGACTGTGGATTCTCCCAGAGGGGAAGGTCTCTGGGCTGTTCCCCAACCCACATGGTGAATCTCTGAGGCAAGAAAATCCGCCAATAAGCGCAGGACCCACCAAGATAGAGGAGGAACTTTGTCACAATATATATAAACACACATATACACAGTATAAGTTTTAAACAAACAATTTAATACTGTACACAGCAATGATGATTGTGAAGTTTGGTTGAGTTGGTGAAGTCAGAGAGTGGAAGAGAGTGGGATATTTCCCAGGGAATGCCTTGCTGCTAAACAATGAACTAGCATTCGGCTGAGCCCTCAAGGATTCACACATTGTTGTTAATGTAGCCTCACATTCTACAAGGCAGCACAAATGGAGGGAAGGGAGACAGCATGGCAGAGAGAGACAGAGACACAGACCATGTGTGTGAGAAAGAGACGTGCATTGCCCCCTTTAAGTACGCTGACCCCACTCGAAGTACATTGCCTTTTTAAGTAGATCAGCAAATTGAGACAGCAGCTGCTGCCAGCAAGCTCCCTCCATCAGCCCTGTCATGTCCGTCCCCCCACCCCCTCCTCTATGGAGATGGGGTACAGGAGGGAGGGCAGGAGCGGGGGGAAGGGGGACACCCTGACATTGGCAGCCCTCATCCCCCCCCTCCATTGCACAGCAAGCAGGAGGCTCCTGGGAGCAGCTCCAAGGCAGAGGGCAGGAGCAGCACATGGCAGTGGGGGGAGGGACAGCTGAACTGCGGGCAATTGATAGCCTGCTGGGCAGCTGCCGCACAGGGAACTTAGGGGAGCGGAGAGCTGATAGGGGGGCTGCCGGTCCACCCTGGTTCCAAGCCCCCACCAGCTAGCTCCAACGGGCTGCTCTTTCTGCAACCAGTGGACAAAGCAGGTGGCGATTGGCCTGGAGCAGCGAACCACGGCCACTGGGAGCCGTGATCAGCTGAACCTGTGGACGCAGCAGGTACACAAACCGGCCTGGCCCGCCAGGGGGCTTTCCCTGCACAAGCAGTGGAACAATTTGGAAACCACTGATCTAAATCATTGATGAAGATATTGAACAGAACTGGACCCAGAAATGATTTTTGCAGGACCCCACTCGTTATGCCCTTCCAGCTTGACTGTGAACCACTGTTAACTACTCTGGGAATGTTTTTGCAATGAGTTATGTACCTACCTTATAGTAGCTCCATCTAGGTTATATTCCCTAGTTTGTTTATGAGAAGGTCATGCAAGACTGTTACTTATCACTTTATTTACCAGACCACACTCCCCATAGCCTAGAGACTGAACAGAACCCAGGAATCCGGGCTTTCCCTGGTGAAACTATTCCCTGGCTAAGATTCAGAAGGTCCCAATCACATGAGGGACAGAGCCCCCCCTCAGTTCCTATTGATTTAGATGGGGGTTGCAGTTGCTCAGCACCTTGCAGGATCTGGCCCCCAGAGACTCTCAGCCTGGGGAACAGTCTCCTGAAAGGGAAGGGCCGGGAGCCCCTATGCTGGGACCTTTCCAGACACACTGGAGATGGCTCGGGAATACCCCCACATGCTGCCCAGTCCCAGAGCAAGTGACTCCAGGGGGCTGTGTTTGGAAATCAAGTCTGATTTGGAAGAGACTTTCCCCCCATTTTTGCCCCTCACTGGACAGAAAGGGGACGCCACAAAGGAAACATTTAAGTGCCAGTCACTTGCTTTAGATCAGCGGTTCTTAACCCCCGCATGTGGCCCAATTAGCACACAGCTGTGGCCCAGCTCAGCTGTGTGCTAAAGGCCGCGGAGCCGGGGCCGACTGCCCTGCCACACAGCAGGCTCTGGGGTCTGGATTGCAGGCTGCTGCTGGCCCCACACAACAGGCTCTGGGCTGCCAGCTACCGCCCGGTCCTGCAGCAGAGTCTGAGGTTGGGGTCCTGAATGACCCCCGGTCCCACGCAGCAGGGTCCAAGTCCCTGCCGCCCACCCCATGCCTGACACTCTGCTCCTGGCCCCACTCTGTGGAGGGGTCTCTGGGTGGCTGGCGCTGGGCATAGGGGTTTGTAGGGCTTTAGGAGGAACACTGTGGTTCTCAACCTGCAGCCTAGGTAACACTTTGTGGGCCACATATGCGGCCCACAATTATAAATAGGTTGAAAACCACTGCTTTAGATGATGGTCCTGGTTGGTGGATGTTTAGAGTTGCCTACCCTAACTCTCCTCCTCACACTCTAGGACCAACAAGGGCTGCAGGGGATGCTGCACTGGAGCATTATACTGCCCAGGCAGCAGGTTGGGGTGCAGACAGGGAAAGAGACAGACTGGCAGGAGGAAGTCCAGAACTGTGATCTAGTATGTGGGGAGCTGACTGTCAGATTTCAGGGTGCAATCCAGACTAGTGATGGATTGTGTCACTGACTGTCCTGCAACCTTGGGTACCTCACAAAGCTTTGCTGTTGTACCTCCCAACCTGGGCTGTGACCCTGAAACCTCTGTATGTTCCCCCAGCAAAAGAGACAGGGATTTCAGAGGTCACCCTGCCTCCGCTCATGCATGTCTGATGTCAGGGGCTCTGTGATGTCATTGCCACTCCATTACCTATGCCAAATGAAGTCATTTCCACACCCATCCCACAGTCTCTGACCAGTCCTTCTTGATGTCTGAGCTGCCCCTTTGAACCCCACTTGCTCACTGTGATTCTGGGGATCATCAGGCTGCACAGTATAATAGCAGAGGCTTCTCCCCATGCTACCCTGAGTTAGCTCTTCAGCCCTCAGGCACCACATATCCTCTTGTTCCCTGCAGAGCAGGGAAAGGGCTCCTGGCCCAGTTCTCACATGGGGTCAATCACAGGATATGCACATGCTTAGGAGCCATGTCAGTCATGGGACTCTGAACCTTCCGGACAGTCACTAAATTAAAAACTCACTAAAAATCTATCACATAGATAGGGCCCAAATCTCTGCATCTCCATTTCTCAGCCTGTTAAATGAGATAATAAACACAACTTTGATTACCTCCATTTTATAGTTGGGGAAACCAAGTTACAGCGAGAACAAGTGACATGCTCATGGCCATTCAGTGACTCAGTGGCAAAGCCAGGAATAGAAAGAGACAGGTATTCTGATTGCCAGGCCTGTGCAATCTCCTGTTCTCCTTGTCCCTCTGTTCTAACTTCAGGTACAGCCCAACTAGGGTGACTAGATGTCCCGATTTTTGGGTTTTTCTTATATAGTCTCCCATTACCCCCCACCCCTGTCCCGATTTTTAACATTTGCTGTCTGGTCACCCTAAGCCCAACTAGAATTTTTTCCTTTTTCCCATTTCCTTTAACTCCACATTATCAAAGAGGAAGGGTTTCTGTTATCAAGTAGGAGAGAGCCAGGATAAAGGGGTGATACCTGGCTGATGGAACTGACACCAGAGCCCCAGCCAGGCAACCAGCCTGGAGACCTAGATTAGGAAACTGAATAAGGGACCCTAAGAGGTTGTATCCATGAATGGGGAAGAGCCTCAACAGAAGGACAGTGAGTCCCCTGGATCTCAGTGATACCTGTGTGTGCGGGATGTTGCACTGAGAACATGTACAATAAGGGCTGATTGACAGAAGGTCAGCTGTGATTATTTTGTGACCTCAAGTCCTGCACAAAGTGGGTGCTTCCTGCAGAAGAAGCAGGGCCCAGTCAGTGGGCAATTGAAGACTGCATCAGTGGGCAATTGAAGATTAGCCGGGGTAGTTGGGCAGGCCTTGCTGAAGATTAGACTTGGAGAGATGGAGGTCCCCCAGGAGATGTGGGTAGCTGCAATCAGGGCCATTCCTAGGGGGTTACGGGGCCCGGGACAAATCAGCCTCCCCACTAGTCTCCTCGCCGTCTGCCCGGCATGCGCACCCGCCTGCTGCTCACCTCCTCATCCACCTGCCTGCCGCTCGCCTCCCCACTAGTCTCCTCGCCGACCGCCTGGCACGCCCTCTCCCCGTCTGCCCGACCGCTGCTCTCCTCCTCGCCATCTGCCCACCTGCCTGCTCACCCCCCCTCACCTGCCTGCCTGCCTGCCACTCCCCTCCCTGCTAGTCTCCTTGCCGTCCGTCCTGCACGCCCCCCCCCGTCCACTCGACCTCCATTCTCTTCCTTACCCCCTCCCACCTGCCCACCTGTCACTCGCCTCCCCATTCGCCTCCTCGACCCCCACCCACCTCCTCACCTGAATATTGGGACAAATGGCATCCTGATCATACATCAGTCAGGATGCGGGACAAAGGGCTAAATATTGGGACAGTCCCAATTTTATCAAAGCATGGCCCCCCCCCAAAGCACAGGACCCAGAGCGGTTGCCCCAATTTGCCCTACCCAAGGGACAGCTCTGGCTGCAATCCAAGATGACAGGATCCTGGGTTTGAACTTTCTCCAGAACTCTAGCCACAAATGAGATGTGCAGAGAGATTGTCTAATTGTTGGGACTGGGGGTCAGATATTTCACGTGCCTTTTAGTGGCAGATAAGGAAGGGAAAGTGGGTTCCCATTGAGGAACAGAAGGGGTTCTGAAGAGCACGTTGGAGCAGATACGTCAGCAGGCAGAAGCTCAACTGACACAAGCTTGAAAGGCTTTTTAATGCCTATTGGAATGGGGTTATGGGGACTGTTTTCCCAGGGGCCAGGTGATCTGGGTCAAATTGGTCTGGTTAAGCATGACACACAGAGAAAATTCCTGGCCTATTTGAGCAAATCCCACATCACCTGCTGCTGGCCCACAGAGAAGAAACTGAATGGAAGATACATCATATGGCACCTGCTACATTTAAGCAGTTAATGAAGCAGCCTTAGGGAATCCTCCACCTGCTGGCTATCAAGTGTACTTAGATGACATCCTGGTCCAGGCAGGAACCATTGAGCTAGCTCTGGAAAGGCTGAGGAATGTGCTAGAACAGCTTTGATGAGCAAACCTACAGCTCCTCATGCAAATTGTTCCAAAGGGAAACTGTTCCTGGAATACGTTAGTAGGGGGAAGGGATCTCCATGGACCCAGGGAACATGGCTGCAGGGGCAGAGTGGCCATATCCCCAGCATGCCCACCAGCTCATTAAAACAGTGTATTGATGATTAGTAGCTCACACAGTGTTTTACTAGAAGTGACACTGAATGGGGGAAATAAGGGGAGGGACAGAAACCACTTTCTTCCTGGATTGGGGCTTGTTGGAGGGAGTTCATGTCTCATGCTGATGGGTTACCATGTGCTGTGGTTTCTGCACCTGCAATCTGCATGTTCAGGAGCTTAATCTCCAGATCACAATGTGAAGGGGAATATCTGGAACTTTATTTTTAAATACCTAAAGCAATAATCTCTGGATCTGTGTGTTTGATTTCACCTGTCATTTCATAGCTCTGTGTGTGTGTGTGTGTGTATGTGTGTGTGTGTGTGTGTGTGTGAACACCCAGGTCACTGAAAAAATGTCCCCATGAATAGCCAAGGGCAGTGACTAACCTTTGCATTTATTGACTTAGTTTCAGGTTTGTAAAATGAACCAGTTGCCGGGTCTTGGGGACAGACACAGGAATTAGGAAAATGGAAATTATTTATTAACAAATAATAATTCACTAAGACTCTCACCGCAGCAGACAGCCTTTCATAGGCTCCACTAGCACCACCTCAGGCAAACATGTGAGTAATCAGCTGGCCTGACACAGTCCTGTGCGTTAGCAAAACAGGATTTAACCCACCAATGTATGGAGTGAGCATCAGAGCTTTGGGCTGCCCACTGCCTCTAGATAGTCAAATCTCAGAAAAGGAAGTAGGGACATCTCAGATGTTGGGAAGGGAGAGAAGAGGGGACCTATACTACAGAGGGGATTTTAGATCAATAAATTATAGAATTGTACCATGCTATGACTAAGAAGCCAATGCAGACATCAGAGAACTGGTTGACTATACTGCTCTTGACCAGCAGCACAATATGAGAGAGCAGATAAATATAGGTCTGCTGTGTTTCCATGAACAGCACATGAAGGTAACGCAATGAGGCATACCCTCAACCCCCAGACTCTGAAATGGGGGACAACACACCTTGAAACGGAGGGACACAATAAGGCACATCAATTAGTTTATGAATCCACAAGTTGCATCTAGAGATGACCAGAACAAAACCACCTGCACCCATCCCAAATAACATCAACTTGCTAATTCTCTGGAGCAACTGGGAGTTGCTCCTCTTCAGCAATACCTTTCCTCCCTGCTCCCTACATCAAGCACAACTTATTGGTGCTGAGCTGCAGCCACCAGTTCAGGCGCCACCTAGGGTGGAAATCTTATTTGTTTTAAATCCCTTTAATGTAGTCCAAGCAACAAATATCTGCAGCGTACATGGAAACCATTAGGAGTAATACAGAGGTACCTTATATCTGGGGTTCTCTTTTTCTTCTGCATGTTCCGCCCCTGCCCCACCCCCATCCACTCCCTCCCACTTCCCACCCCCTGACTGCCCCCCTCAGAACCCCCAACCCCCCCTGCTTCTTGTCCCCTGACTGCCCCGACCCTTATCCACTCTCATGGGTGGGCAGGGTTGTAGAAATTTTGGTGATGCCCAGAACCCACCCCCCGCCCCACCTGCCTAAGGCTCTGGGAGGGGGGTTGGGTGGGGAGAGGAGATCTGGGGTGCAGGTCCTGGGCTGGGGATTAGCGTGCAGGAGGGGTGCAGGGTGCAGGTTCTGGGATAGAGTTTGGGTGCTGGGTGCAGGCTCCGGGCTGGGGCAGGGGGTGGGTGTGTAGGAGGGGGTGAGGGGTGCAGGCTCTGGGATGGAGTTTGGGGGTGTGAGGCGGTGCAAAGGGAGGGGGTGCAGGCTTTGGGAGGGAGTTTGAGGGCAGGAGGGGGTGTGTGGGAAGGGGGGAGGGGGTTTTGGAGGGAGTTTGGGGATAGGAGGGGATGCAGGGGATGCAGGGGTGAGAGGGCTGTGGGTCTGAGGATGAGGGGTTCATGATGCAGGAGGTGGCTCAGGGATGGAGCAGAGGATTAAGGTGGGGGGGATGAGGGCTGGGGCTGAGGGGTTTGGGGCATTGGAGAGGCTCAGGGCTAGGGTGGAAGGGCAGCCTGTCTTCCCATTAGTAGATGGGGGACACCAGGACCTGGGGGCAGCAGACAAGGGAGAGGCAGGCAGGGGAGGATCCCACAGGGGGGGAAGTGAGGAGGGGGGGTGGCAGGTGGAGGCCGGGGACCCATCCAACACTCCCCCGCTCCCTGACTGCCCCCCCCCCGGGACTCCCCTCACCATTCTGGCTCCACGTGTTTGCAAAACACGCTGCCCAGTAGGTCGGTTTGTGTGTTACACAGGGCTGCAGACAGAGGGAGAGGGGAGCAGGGGTGGGCTCTGGCTGCTGGAGGCCAATAGGAGTGGGTCAATCGGCCCAGCCGCCCAATCAGCAGCCACACTCTGCATGGAAGGGAGGGAGGGAGGCAAGGGAGAAAAAAACCCCGGACATTTTAAGCTTGTTACCAGTTCCTCTGGGACGGCTATTTAGAGACGCAAAATCCGGACATGTCCGGGGAAATACGGACAGATGGTAACCCTACTGAAGTCTCCCTAATATGCTATAAAAACACTACAGCTCACATGGGCCACAACAACTGTTTTTCTGCATATCCAGTAAATTAAAAGCCAGGGCCAGCATTAGGAGGTAGCAAGCAGGGCAACTGCCCTGGGCCCAACACCACAGGAGGCCCCACACTGCAAGGCTCAGGCTTTGGCTTTCTGCCCTGGCCCAGTGGGTCTAATGCCGGCCCTGCTCTTCCCCTGAAACCTGCTCGCAGCACCTCAGGTGTCCAGAGGTCCCCGGTTGAGAACTGATGCCATACATGACACTGCCACATAGGCAGAGGTTGTGGGAGACACGCAAGGGTTGGGGGAGCACGTTGCGCTGCCAAACTGCAGTGCCATAACTAGAGTGGGGCAGCCCCAGGGACAGCTGCACACCTGCCCCTCCTCTCCCTCTTCTTGCCTGGAGCCCCGCCCCCTGGCCAGGTTGGAGGCGGGAAGCCAGAGCTGGACAGGGCTGGGCGGCTCTGCTCTGGCTGGTGCTATGGAATGGGCAGCCGCAGTGCTCCCCCGTCTCCTCCTCCTACAGCTGGTGCCTGGGGCTGCAGCTGCTACCCAGCAAAGAGCCCCCTTTCACTACTTGTTCAGCCACTAAGAGTCGCCTGAGCGGGTGCACCAGGCTTTGGGGCTGGCAGAGTCCTTGGGAGCAGCAACCAGGGGAGTGGCCTCCCAGCACACAGTCCCTAGCAATCCTCTGCCTGCAACCTGAGCTACCCCACTGCCTGCACACAACCCTTAGCTACCCCCTGCCTTCACCCTGAGCTACAAAGTGACTGCAAACAGCCCCTAGCTACCACCTGCCTGCACTCTGAGCTACATCCCATACTACACACAGCCCCTAGCTACCCCATCCCTGCACCCTGAGCTGCCTCCTGCCCATACACAGCCCTTAGCTACCTCTCTCCTAGTACCCTGAGTGATACCCCTGTCTGCACACAGCCCCTAGCTACCCTCACCCTGTACCCTGAGTGACACCCCTCAGTTCACACAGCCTCTAGCTATCCCCTCTCTGTACCTCGAGCTATGCCCCTGCCTCCACACACAGACACTAGCTAGCCCCTCTCTGCACCCTAAGCTTCACCCCTACCCACAGGGCCGCCCAGAGGATTCAGTGGGCCGGGGGCATAAAAAAAGGTGCCACCCGCTGTGGCGCTTGTACTCACTGGGCGGCGCTCTGAGTCTTTGGCGGCACTTCAGCGGCGGGTCCCTTCACTCGCTGCGGGTCTTCGGCGGCACTGAAGGGCCCGCCGCCGAAATGCCACTGAAGACCCGGAGCGAGTGAAGGGCCCACCGCCAAACCGACGCCGAAGACCCGGAGCGCCGCCAGGTGAGTAAAGATTAAAAAGGCGCCTCTACCCAGGGAAGGGATTCTCGGCCAGGGCTCGCAGGGTCCCTGCAGGGCCCAGGGCCTGGGGCAAATTGCCCTTTGGGCGGCCCTGCCTACCCACACAGAGCCTGTAGTTACCCAGTCCCTGCAACCTGAGATACACCCCTGCCTGCACTCAGCTCCTAGTTATTCCTCTCAATGCACCCTGAGCTACATCCGGCCCTCACACATCCCCAGCTACTCCCCTCCCTACACCCTGAACTACCCCCCTTCCCAAACATAACCCCTACAGCCTCCCTGCACCATGTGCTATCCCCCTGCCTGCACACAGCCCTTAACTACCCCCTGCCTGCACTCTGAACTACCCCTCTGCCTGCACACAGCACCTAGTTGCCCCTCTCACTGCAACCTGAGCTACCCCCACCCACACACAGCCTCTAGACACCCCTTTCCTGCACCCTGAGCTACCCCCCCTGCCTGGATACAGCTCCTAGATACTCCCCACCCTGCAGCCTGAAGTACACCCCTCCTGGCACGCAGCTGTCATCAGTCGTTGGCTGCATGTGTATGTTCTCTGTGTGCTGCACTCACTCTGGCCAGCTAGCCTGTACAGCAGGCTCTGATCAAACTGCCCAAGAAGACCACAGACTCCAGTCAGTGATGAAGGTGCTCGGCCAGGTTTATTGTCAACAAAGCATGATATTAGTGCCCTATACATACTACAAATTCACTTAATACGTGTAGGCCCATGACAACAGACCAGATGAGTGAAATCCGTTCCCCCCTTGGCCAGATGACACCCCCTCTGTAATTCCTCTTTTATACACTGATACAAATGCATTGCCCCTCTGATGTGGTTAGTTACCACCCTTTATCTTGTTCCTGTTGGTTCGATCAAAACATCTCTTCCCATCACATGTCATCCTGACCTTATCTTCAAGAGGGGTCAGTGTGTCCATAGGCACCAAGTTCTGCTGGCGCCGGTGGGTGCTCGAACCCTCTCTGCCCCCAGCCCCGCCCCTGTCCCCTCCCGTTCCTGTCCCACCCCCATTCCAACCCCTTCCCCAAAGTCCCCACCCCAACTCCGCTCCCTCCTTGCTCCTATTGGACTCCTTTCCCAAATCCCCACCCCAGTCCCGCCTCTTCCCCCAACGTACCACATTCACCCTCCTCCCGGCTCCCTTCAGGAGCTTGTTTCGCGGCGGCAAGTACTGGGAGCTAGGGGGAAAAGTGGAGATGTGGTGCGCTCAAGGGAGGAGGCGGATATGAGGTGAGGGAGGTGGGAGGGAAGCTTGGCTGCCGGTGGGTGCAGAGCACCCACTAATTTTTCTCCATGGGTGTTCCAGCCCCAGAGCTCCCATGGAGTCGGCGCCTATGAGTGTGTCCATGCATCATCTTCGGGGAGTGTGTTTACACCATAACTGTGTATCTGGGAGTTCTGGTACTACCCTTCTGGAACGTGTTTACATGAATACTTAGTGCCTAGAAATGCTTGTGGTTTTGCAATGCCAACCCTGTTCTTGCCAAGTTCATGTATCGGGTAGTGAACCTGTAAGCAGGTCCCTGCTTTGTAACAGAGCCCGACATTTGCTCACAGCTTGACTCCTGCTCTTTATCCCAGCAGAGCTTGACTTTAGTTCAGGCCTTAGGCCTTACATCAGGCCCCCTTTAACAGTCCACATGTCTCAGGATCTCTCTTTCTACTACAGCAGCCCCTAGCTACCCCTTGCCTGCACCCTGAGCAGTTTTCTAACTTTTTGAGCTGAGCCCCCCACTTTGAGTTATAATTTTTGATTATGCCCCCCCAACAACCCGGACAAGGTGGGTGATCTGCTGAGGTGAGTCAGAGGGTGAAGGTGGTGCTTGCTCTCTGGGCCCCGCTGTGCAGAGCTGGCCCGAGTCCTGCCATGTCCTCCCAATATAGAAGTCAAACTACACTTGTGCACTGCCACCTCCAGTCTCTGAGCTCTGCTGCTGAGTACTCTGTGCTCAGAGTGAGCCCGCTGCCACTCAACACAGCGCTAGCACATGTGAAGTGCCAACCCTCTCCACATGATCCACCCAGGATGCCATAAGCTTGGGATGTGCCATCCTCTGCCCCTGTGAGGAAAAGGGGGGATGTTAGTTCGTGACAGATTGGAAGAACATCTTCACTAATGGAAGATAACAGCACCACCCCTCTTCCTTCAGATACTTCCCTGACCTACCAGTATCATCAGCCATCTTGTTCTCACTACGGCCACCCAATGGCTAGAGCAGGGTGATTGCCTGTATAGCACATTAATACAGAAACACTCAGTATGGCAGCTGTTGACATCAGCACAACTATAGCACTGCAATCTTAATTTAGTTTACATCTGCTCAGATTTATGTTGTTGATTTAATGAACTGAAGGGAACTAGCTGTCTTGGTGGAGTTTGAGAAAGAAAATAATTAATTTTTTTAATAGTTTACTATTTCATTGATAATCATGGTTATATTTTTAAAATTCCTGTGTACAGTGGCCAGAATATCTGGGTAGGCTGTTGTCCCTAATATTATATTTGAAAGTGCCTGTGTCTACATCAGAATGTTAGAAATTTATCTTACATTTGCTGAAAGTTGAATTAGTTTTGCACCCTCCCCCCCCCACACACAAAATAATGTAAGTAGCTCTCAAAACCTGAGACTCCAGGAGGAGTCTGATGAGAGGAAGGACTGCCCAGTGGTTAGAGCACTATCTTGTGGGAGTCTCCAGTTCAATTCCCATTCTTCTGCTAACATCCTATATGACTCTGAGCGAGCCACTTTCTCTCTGCATCTCAGTTCCCCCATCTGTAAAATGAGGATAGTATCAATTCCCTATCTCCTTTGGGTTTTGTGAGGACATTAGAGATTCTCAGATACTACAGTAATTAGGGCCACAGAAGAACTTAGAAGAATAGATAACGTTGACAGGGACCTAGGAATTGCTACACGGATCAGAGCAGTGGTCGGTGTTGTGTATTTGGTTGTTGTGGTAATACAATCTTGTTGCCAAGGCAATTGAGTTAGATTATTAGGTGATAACCCAGCCAGTTTGGGCTGGTTTTTGGTTAGTTCAGTGTGTGGCAATAAATGGCTGCTTTTAAGGTTTACAGCTCTCTGCGGGGGCAGCTCCAGGCACCAGCGCAGCAAGTGCCTGCCTGGGGCGGGAAGCCACGGGGGGCAGCCTGCCGGTCGCTGTGAGGGCGGCAGGCAGGGGGCTTTTGGCAGCATTGGCACGGCACTGGCAGACCACCCGCAGGCATGCCGCCGAATCCGCGTGACCAGCGGACCGCCCGCAGCTGCGCTGCCAAAAGCTGCCTGCCTGTCGTGCTTGGGGTGGCAAAAAACATAAAGCTGCCCCTGGCTCTCTGTGTCTCAAGCGATTTCTTCCTAAAACAGTGGCCCCCAAGAATATAACAACATGGCGACGAGGATGGGATACCGGTGCTGCCCCAGCAACAGAAGGAAGTAGAAGTCAAGATACAAAAAAAACCCTTTTTGCTGTTGGAAGGGGGTGAGAACTGGCTTGTTTGTACTGACTGTGCAAACAGAAATTAAAACCATGGCTATACTTACAGGGCCACTGGAACCTTTTGAGGAAACTATAGTGCAATGGTACATATATATTGAGCGTTTTGAGCTTTTTGTTATTGCAAATGACATTACAGAAGAGAAGAAGGTGCCAATATTCTTAAGTGTTGTAGAGGCTAAGACCTAAATCTTACAGTGACTTTGTGGAAATCCTGGGGTCCCATTTTTCTCCAGAACCATTGGTAATTGCTGAAAGATATAGGTTCCACAAAAGAGACCAAAAAGAAGATGAAACAGTTGTACAATTTGTAGCAGTTTGCGGAACACTGTGAATTTAAGAGATATTAAATGACGCCCTACATGACAGGTTAGTGTGTGGCCTGCACAGTGAAGCTATACGGAAGTGCCTATTGACAGAGGCTCAGCTTACCTTACAGAAGGCTGTTGATATTGCGGTCTCCATGGAACTGGCTACAAAGGAGGCGCAATACATCGGTGCATCCCCTAGGGTGCATAAGATGTCACAAGAACCTACCCACAAAACTGTGGGGAGTCAGGAATGTTACTGCTGTGGTAAGCCGGGTCACCATGCATCAGAATGCTGGTGTAAGGATCTGGTGTGTCGAAATTGTGGCAAAAAGGGACACATTGAGTGTGCCTGTAAACAAAAGAAAAAGAGGTCTGTAGTCTGGCCAACCAAAAAAGGAAATCTGCATACCCTAGAGCAGACCCAGGATGACCAAGGAGACACCTCATCACATGAAGAAGTGCCACTCCATGTTTTGTCTTTGGCAGTGGGCTCACATGAATACTGATTAACCCCATTGGTGGACGGCAAACCTATAGACGTGGAACTGGACGCTGCTGTAGCCGTCTCACTGGTCTCCGAGACTGTGAATAAAGGAAAGCTACAGCATCTTCCACTTAAGGCAACAAAAACTGTTCTGAAGACGTATACAGGAGAAACTGTGCCCATTCTTCCAGCAAATAACAGAAGTTGCTAGATCGCAGGCCCTGGTTCTCATGGGAGACTTTAATCACCCTGATATCTGCTGGGAGAGCAATACAGCAGTGCACAGACAATCCAGGACGTTTTTGGAAAGTGTAGGGGACAATTTCCTGGTGCAAATGCTGGAGGAACCAACTAGGGGCAGAGCTCTTCTTGACCTGCTGCTCACAAACAGGGAAGAATCAGTAGGGGAAGCAAAAGTGGATGGGAACCTGGAAGGCAGTGACCATGAGATGGTTGAGTTCAGGATCCTGACACAAGGAAGAAAGGAGAGCAGCAGAATATGAACCCTGAACTTCAGAAAAGCAGACTTTGACTCCCTCAGGGAATTGATGGGCAGGATCCCCTGGGAGAATAACATGAGGGGGAAAGGAGTCCAGGAGAGCTGGCTGTATTTTAAAGAACCCTTATTGATGGTTGCAGGAACAAACCATCCCGATGTGTAGAAAGAATAGTAAATATGGCAGGCGACCAGCTTGGCTTATCAGTGAAATCCCTGCTGATCTTACACACAAAAAAGAAGCCTAATGACCAGTGAGGAGTATAAAAATATTGCTCAGGCATGCAGGAGTGAAATCAGGAAGGCCAAATCACACTTGGAGTTGCAGCTAGCAAGAGATGTTAAGAGTAACAAGAAGGGTTTCTTCAGGTATGTTAGCAACAAGAAGAAAGTCAAGGAAAGTGTGGGCCCCTTACTGAATGAGGGAGGCAATCTAGTGACAGAGGATGTGGAAAAAGTTAATGTACTCAATGCTTTTTTTGCCACTGTCTTCACGAACAAGTTCAGCTCCCAGACTGCTACACTGGGCAGCACAGCATGGGGAGGAGGTGACCAGCCCTCTGTGGAGAAAGAAGTGGTTCAGGACTATTTAGAAAAGCTGGACGAGCACAAAACCATGGGGCTGGATGCACTGCATCTGAGGGTGCTAAAGGAGTTGGCGGATGTGATTGCAGAGCCATTGGCCATTATCTTTGAAAACTCATGGCGATCGGGAGAGGTCCCTGATAACTGGAAAAAGGTTAATGTAGTGCCCATCTTTAAAAAAGGGAAGAAGGAGGATCCGGGGAACTACAGGCCAGTCAGCCTCACCTCAGTCCCTGGAAAAATTATGGAGCAGGTCCTCAAGGAATTAATTCTGAAGCACTTAGAGGAGAGGAAAGTGATCAGGAACAGTCAGCATGGATTCACCAAGGGCAAGTCATGCCTGACTAACCTAATTGCCTTCTATGATGAAATAACTGGTTCTGTGGATGAGGGGAAAGCAGTGGATGTGTTATTCCTTGACTTTAGCAAAGCTTTTGATACGGTCTCCCACAGTATTGTTGCCGGCAACTTAAAGAGGTATGGGCTGGATGAATGGACTATAAAGTGGATAGAAAGCTGGCTAGATCGTCGGGCTCAACAGGTAGTGATCAATGGCTCCATGTCTAGTTGGCAGCTGGTATCAAGCGGAGTGCC
>NC_048298.1:138019163-138063196 GCF_013100865.1 Trachemys scripta elegans
TGAAGGAGTGAAATCAGGAAGGCCAAATCACACTTGGAGTTGCAGCTAGCAAGAGATGTTAAGAGTAACAAGAAGGGTTTCTTCAGGTATGTTAGCAACAAGAAGAAAGTCAAGGAAAGTGTGGGCCCCTTACTGAATGAGGGAGGCAATCTAGTGACAGAGGATGTGGAAAAAGTTAATGTACTCAATGCTTTTTTTGCCACTGTCTTCACGAACAAGTTCAGCTCCCAGACTGCTACACTGGGCAGCACAGCATGGGGAGGAGGTGACCAGCCCTCTGTGGAGAAAGAAGTGGTTCAGGACTATTTAGAAAAGCTGGACGAGCACAAAACCATGGGGCTGGATGCACTGCATCTGAGGGTGCTAAAGGAGTTGGCGGATGTGATTGCAGAGCCATTGGCCATTATCTTTGAAAACTCATGGCGATCGGGAGAGGTCCCTGATAACTGGAAAAAGGTTAATGTAGTGCCCATCTTTAAAAAAGGGAAGAAGGAGGATCCGGGGAACTACAGGCCAGTCAGCCTCACCTCAGTCCCTGGAAAAATTATGGAGCAGGTCCTCAAGGAATTAATTCTGAAGCACTTAGAGGAGAGGAAAGTGATCAGGAACAGTCAGCATGGATTCACCAAGGGCAAGTCATGCCTGACTAACCTAATTGCCTTCTATGATGAAATAACTGGTTCTGTGGATGAGGGGAAAGCAGTGGATGTGTTATTCCTTGACTTTAGCAAAGCTTTTGATACGGTCTCCCACAGTATTGTTGCCGGCAACTTAAAGAGGTATGGGCTGGATGAATGGACTATAAAGTGGATAGAAAGCTGGCTAGATCGTCGGGCTCAACAGGTAGTGATCAATGGCTCCATGTCTAGTTGGCAGCTGGTATCAAGCGGAGTGCCTCAAGGGTCGGTCCTGGGGCCGGTTTTGTTCAATATCTTCATTAATGATCTGGGGTAGGAGTGTGCCAAGTCTTCATTTATTCACTTTAATTTAAGGTTTTGCGTGCCGGTAATACATTTTAATGTTTTTAGAAGGTCTCTCTCTATAAGTCTATATATTATATAACTAAACTATTGTTGTATTGTAAAATAAACAAGGTTTTCAAAATGTTTAAGAAGCTTCATTTAAAATTAAATTAAAATGTTGATCTTACACTGCTGGCCCGCTCAGCCCGCTGCTGGTCTGGGGTTCTGTTCACCTAGGCCGGCAGCGGGCTGAGCAGGGCCTGCAGCCAGGACCCTGGCTGGCAAGGATCCAGCAGCCAGAACCCCAAACCGGCACCAGGCTGTGCAGGGCCGGCGGCTGGGACCCCAGACCAGCAGTGGTCTGAGTGGCTCAGCCCACTGCCGCTCAGGGGTTCCATCCGTCGGCTCCTGCCAGCCAGGATCCCAGCTGCCGGACCTGCTCAGCCCACTGCTGGTCTGGGGTCCCGGCCCTGTCCACATACAGTGGGTACCTACCTTCTCCCTGGTTCTGGCCCATTCTCTTCCTCTCTCTGCATTGAGCTGAGGGTGGGAGTGCACTGAGCACAGGGCTGGGGGTGGAGGGTCTGGCCAGGAGCTAGAATGGGGGGGGGGCTCAGGGTTGGGGCAGGAGGTTTGGGTGTGGGTAACTTACCTGGGCAGCTCCCATTTGGTGCAAGGGGTGCAGGTGGGAATTTGGGGGGGGTTCAGGAGTTCCCATTTGGTGCTCAGGGTGGGGATGTGGGGGGTGCATGGGATGTGGGGGGCTGGGGATGTGGTGGGATGCAAGAGTCAGGGCAGTGGGCTGGGGGGATGTGAGGGGGGTGTCAGGGCAGGGGGTGGGGGGCTGGGTATGTGTGGGGGTGCCAGAGTCAGGGCTGGGGTCGTGGGGGGGGGAGGAGTCAAGCAGAGGGCTGGGTGTGTATGAGGGGGCTAAAGGGCTCAGGGCAGGGGCCTGGGGGTGTGCAGGGCTGCGGGGCTCAGGGCAGAGGGCTGGGTGTGTATGAGGGGGGAGTCAGGGCAGAGGGCTGGGGTGTGTGTGAGGGGGGGTCAGGGCAAGGGGCTGGAGGGGATATGCCCCATTCCACCACCACCCCTTCCCCAAGGCCCTGCCACCACTTCTCTGCCTCCGCCGGGAGCAGCAAGCACGCTGACTCTGCTTCTTCCTGATCCCCTCCCTCGCAAGGGCCATCAGCTGATCAGCCGGCAGGGAAGGAGGGACGGAGCGGCGGAGGAGGGACAGGAACCCAGCACACTGCGGGAAGAGGCAGGGTAGCCAGCAGGACCAAGCATCTGCCCCCTGCCCCTTGCCCCTGCGAGGGAGGCGGGGGGGCGGAGGGCGAAGAAGAGCGGGCCGGGCCAGGCTGGGCAGGATTTTTAATGGCACGCTGCTGCCTGCTGGGACTCCGGCAGGCAGCAGCATGCCATTAAAAATCGGCACACGTGCCATACGCTGCAGACTCCTGATCTGGAGGATGGCGTGAACTGCACTCTCAGCAAAGTTTGCAGATGACACTAAACTCGGAGGAATGGTAGATACCCTGGAGGGTAGGGATAGGATACAGAGGGACTTAGATAAATTAGAGGATTGGGCCAAAAGAAACCTGATGAGGTTCAACAGGGACAAGTGCAGAGTCCTGCACTTAGGACGGAAGAATCCCATGCACTGCTACAGACTAGGGACCAAATGGCTAGGCAGCAGTTCTGCAGACAAAGACCCAGTGGACGAGAAGCTGGATATGAGTCGACAGTGTGCCCTTGTTGCCAAGAAGTCTAAAGGCATTTTGGGCTGTATAAGTAGGGGCATTGCCAGCAGATTGAGGGACATGATCAGTCCCCTCTCTTCGACACTGGTGAGACCTCATCTGGAGTACTGTGTCCAGTTTTGGGCCCCACACTATAAGAAGGATGTGGAAAAATTGGAAAGAGTCCAGCGGAGGGCAACAAAAAAGATTACGAGGTTGGAACACATGACTTATGAGGAGAGGCTGAGGGAACTGGGATTGTTTAGTCTGCAGAAGAGAAGAATGAGGGGGGATTTGATAGCTGCTTTCAACTACCTGAAAGGGGGTTCCAAAGAGAATGGATCTAGATTGTTCTCAGTGGTAGCAGAGAACAATGGTCTCAAGTTGAAGTGGGGGAGGTTTAGGTTGGATATTAGGAAAAACTTTTTCACTAGGAGGGTGGTGAAACACTGGAATGGGTTACCTAGAGAGGTGGTGGAATCTCCTTCCTTAGAGGTTTTTAAGGTCAGGCTTGACAAAGCCCTGGCTGGGATGATTTAGTTGGGAATTGGTCCTGCTTTGAGCAGGGGGTTGGACTAGATGACCTCTTGAGGTCCCTTCCAACGCTGATATTCTATGATTCTATGTTGGGCACTACTGATGTAAAGGTGGAGCTCAATGGACAGGCTGCTAAATTGCCACTGTTTGTGGTAAGAGGTAATTACCCAGCCTTAATGGGTAGGTCTTGGCTTAGGAAGATTCAGCTGAACTGGGCAGAAGAGCACCAAATGACTAAAGAAACCAGTCTGACCGCTATACTAAGGAAACCATAAAGGACTACTAAGGACTACCATAAATGTTCCTGCAAATAAAAATTAACTCTCCTGGATATTCCCAAATTATCAAATAAGTAGGGCTGTCAAGCGATAAAAAAAACGTGATTAATCGTGAGATTTTTAAAAATTGTGATTAATCGCAGTTTTAATCACACCATTAAACAATCATAGAATACCATTTATTTACATATGTTGGATGTTTTCTCCATTTTCAAATATATAGATTTCAATTACAACACAGAACACAAAGTGTACAGTGCTCACTTTACATTATTTTTATTAAAATATTTCCACTGTAAAAAATATAAATGAAAGAAATAGCATTTTTCAGTTCCCCTCATAAATGTACTGCAGTGCAATCTCTTTATTGTGAAAGTACAACTTACAAATGTAGATTTTATTTTTACATAACTGAACACAAAAATAAAACAATGTAAAACTTTAAAACCTACAAGTCCACTCAGTCCTACTTCATGTTCAGTGAATTGCTAAGACAAACAAGTTTGTTTACAGTTATGGGAGATAATGCTGCCCGCTTCTTATTTACAATGTAACCTGAAAGTGAGAACAGGCATTCACATGGCACTGTTCTAGCCAGCTTCCACCCTGAAATCTACAGCCTCTGCCTATTTTCCTCTAATGCTATCTGTTGGGAAACAGTTTGCTTAGAGTATTCACTATTAGTGGCAGATTAGCCACTGGGCTGACTGGGCCCGTGCCAGGGGCCCTGGCCAACTGGGGAGCCCCCAGAAAAATCCACCGCCACCGGTAGAAACCTGAAGCCCTGGCCACTGGGCGGGCAGGATAGGGAAGTCCCCACACCCTGACCCCATACTGCAGAAGCAGCACTGGGTGGAGGGAAGCCCCCGTCTCCAGGGGCTCCTGAATCCATACCTGGCAGCAGCCACAGGATGGGGACATTCCCTTCCCAGCAGCCCCCATCCCTGGCAGAAGCTGCAGGACAGTGGAAGCCTGCCCCCCCAGTGTCCCTCATCCCCAGCAGCAGCCAGGTGACAAGGAAAGTCCCCACTAGTGCCCCCCACCCATTCCCGGCAGAAGCCATGGGGCGGCAGGGGAAGCCCCCGTGCCGGACCCACTCTCCAGCGGAAGCACCAGGCGGGCAAGGCAGAAGAAGCCCCAGCACCCGACTCTGGACCCCCACAGCAGCCCAGGGGTCACAGGGGAAGCCCCAGCACCTGGATCCCTGCTGTGGCCCTGAGACTCAAGGAGCTCTCACTCCCAGCTGAAGCCCTGGGCCGTGGTGTGGGGATAGAGCTTCTCTGGTCTTGGGGCTATGGTTGGGGAGCAGAAAATAGCAAAAGGGTTGGGTGTGGCGGTATGGGGGGACCCTGGGTGGACCAGGGCAGCCAGGGGAAGGGGAAGAAAGGGGTGGGGCTGTGGATGGAGCTACAGGCAGAAGGGATGGGTAGGGGGTCCCCCACTTGCTCTGGCCCAGGGCCTCTGGAAATCTTAATCTGTCTCTGTTCACTATGTGCTTCTGCATTGAGCAAGGGAATGTGCATGCTAGACAGGAAGGTTTATGCTGCAGTTAATGGCTGTGTAACTGAAGTATTTACTTTCAAAACCATTTCAGGTACTAACCCACTACACTTTTCTTCTACCTCCCTGTGAATGTTAAGAACATAAGAATGGTCCTACTGGTTCAGAACAAGGGTCCATATAGCCCAGTATCCTGTCTTCCAACAGTGGCCAGTGCCAGGTGCCCCAGAGGGAATGAACAGAACAGGTAATCATCAAGTTATCCATCCCCTGTCACTCATTCCCAGCTTCTGGCAAACAGAGGCTAGGGACACCATTCCTGCCCATCCTGGCTAATAGCCATTGATGGACCTATCCTCCATGAATTTATCTAGTTCTTTTTTTAACCCTGTTATGGTCTTTGTTATATCCTTGGGGGCAACAGTTTTAGGAAGAAATCATTGGAGACACAGAGAGCTGTAAACCTTGAAAGCAGCCATTTATTGCCACACACTGAACTAACCAAAAACCTGCCAAAACTGGCTGGGCTATCCCCTAATAATCTAACTCAGTTGCCATAGCAACACAAGATTCTATTACCACAACAACCAAATACACAACATATTCCTCCCCCCTTAATAAGAACGTGCCCTGAATAAAACAAACACTAAAATAGAGAAGGAGGGTAGACTGCCTCCATTCTCGACTAAACCCCGGTGGTTATTTTGCCCCGTAACCGTGGGTTCGCCCTAGCTAAAGATCCAGCCATTGAGGAGGCCTTCTGTCTCTAGGTGGATTACGGCGGACTTCTGATGTTGTTGCCCCAAAAGTGTCTTGGGCGCGGGCCTGACAATGGGCTCAGGGTTCGTAGGGCGAATGGGTGAGGATGTGGTATCAGCTCATGCTGGGCAGAGGGATATCTCTGCCCCAGCAGTAATGAAGGGGAAAAGTCAGGAACAGGTGACTCTTGATTCAGTGTCTCGCCGGAAGTGGTGAAGTCACACAACTCAACTGAAGATGTGTCCTGAGTACTGGGATGACCTGGCAGCAGCTGATCTACATGTCGCCGCCAGGTGAGATCCTCGGCAGTCCAGACTGTGTAGAAAACAGGCCCTGTTTGAGCGATGACAGTGGCAGGGACCCATTTAGCTCCAGAAGTATAATTCCAAGCCAAAACCGGCTGTCCCGGGCTAAAGGTTCGGTCTTTTGCTCTGGGTGCACGCCTGATGACTTGATCTTGCTGCTGACATTGCACAATTTGTCAGGGTTCAGAAGGTTTTAGCAGATTAAAGCAAGTGCGCAGCTGTCATCCCATCATTAGAAAGGACAGGGGTGCCTTGGTTGTAGCATGAGGTGTGTTTCTGTAGGATAGTAAGAAGGTGACCAGACGCTTTTGAATGGGTAATTGTCCCCTTGCTGATTTCAAAGCTTGTTTCATTGTCTGCACAAATCTTTCAGCTAATCCATTGGTGGATGGATGATATGGTCCTAAAGTGATGTGGTGTATCCCATTTGCCTTCATAACATTTTGAAACTCCTGAGAGACGAACTGCGGTCCGTTGTTGCTCACAAGTTGTTCTGGCAGACCAAAATGACTAAAGAGTCTTCGTAGTTTTTGGATAGTACTCTCTGCAGTAGTGGACTGCATTATAGAGACTTCTGGCCATTCAGAATGGGCATCTACCACCACCAAGAACATGCTTCTTTCAAGGGGGCCAGCGAAGTCAACGTGAATACGTTGCCACGGGTTTTCAGGCCAGTCCCATGGGTGTAGGGGTGCCCACTGGGGTGTATTCCTCACACCCTGACATGACATACAAGCTCTTGCCTTCTCTTCAATAGCACTGTCCAATCCAGGCCACCAAAAATAGCTTAGTGCAATTTCCTTTGTGCGCACTATTCCACAGAATGTAGCTGTTCTAACATCTGTGATCTCAGTGGTGGTGAGATAATGACACGTCTCCCCCACAACGAACAACCAGATTGGATCGATAACTCCATCCTCCTGGACAGGTAGATAACAAGCTCGGGTGAGACCGGAGAGGTTCGTCGAGATGTTCCATGCATCACCCGGTCCATAACTTGGGACAATACTGGGTCAATTTGAGTTGCCTTCTTTACCTGAGTAGCAGTGATGGGTGTATTCTCTACCTGTTCAAAGTAAAAGATTTCCTTCTAGGCAATATCTTGACGTTTGACTGGCAAAGGCAGTCTTGAGAGACCATCCGCATTGCCGTGCAGAGTAGATTTCTGATATTTGATTTCATGTGTGTGCGTGGAAAGCAACAATGCCCAATGTTGCATACAACTAGTAGCTAATGGGGGAATGCCTGTGTGGGGTCCAAAAATTGAAGTCAGGGGTCGATAGTCTGTGAGAAGAATAAACTTCTGTCCGAACAGGTACTGGTGAAACTTCCGAATTCCAAAAACAATTCCCAGTGCCTCACATTCGATTTGGGCATAGTTAGTTTCTGCTTTGCTTAGAGTGCAGGAAGCAAAAGCAATAGGTCTCTCTTCTCCCGAAGGCATAATGTGTGACACGACTGCTCCCACTCCATAAGGGGATGCATCGTAGGCCAACTGTAGGGGTAAGGATGGATCAAAGTGCGTCAGAACTTCAGAATTTAGCAATGCATCCTTAGCTTTGTTAAATGCAACATCACGGGTTTCAGTCCACTTCCAGGCCTTGTTCTGCCCAAGGAGTTCATGAAGTGGTTTTAGCAGTCTGGCTAACTGTGAGATGAACTTTCCATAAGAGTTCAATAGTCCTAGAAACGAGCAAAGCTGGCTAACATTTTGAGGTGGGGGAGCCTCCAAAAGAGCCTTAACTTTTGCAGGAGCCTTACAAAGACCTGTAGCATCAATGATGTGTCCCAAATATTCAACAGAGGGCTGGAAGAATTCACACTTGTCTTTGCGGACTCATAGGCCATACTCTTCCAGTCTTTGTAGGGTAGCCTCTAAATTCTTTAGGTGATCCTCCTCATTCCTTCCAATGACCAGGATGTGGTCCAGATAGCACTGGACTCCTGGCAAGCCACACAAGATCTGGTCCATAGCCCTCTGGAATAGGGCGGGAGCAGACATTATTCCAAAGGGTAGGTGACAGTATCAATAAAGCCCCTTATGCGTCACAATAGTCAACAGCTCTTGGGGCTTTTCATTGACGTTCATCTGTAAATATGCTTGACTCAGATCAATCTTACTGAACTTTTGTCCCCTACCCAGGCCTCTGAAGAGGTCATCAATGCGGGGAAGCGGGTATTGCTCTGCACACAACACTGGGTTGATGGTGACTTTAAGATCATCGCAAATCCAGAGGGAGCCATCTTTCTTCACTATTGGAACAATAGGAGTTGCCCATGGGCTATGGGTAACTGGTATTAGGACTCCATTTGTGACCGGGCGCCCCAGGTCCGCTTCAACCTTCGGCCTGATGGCATATGGAATAGTTTTGGCTTTCAGATATTTTGGTTGACTGTCAGGTTTAATGTTCGATGTTAAAGTGATTCCCTTCATACTTCCCGGATCATCTCCAAAAACAGCAGCATGTTTCCTTAGTATAGTGGGCAAATTGAATTCTTCTTTAGTCATTCGGTGCACTTCTGGCCAGTTCAGCTGGATCTTCCTAAGCCAAGACCTACCCATTAAGTAATTGGGTAATTACCTCTCACCACAAACACTGGCAATTTAGCAGCCTGCCCATTGAGCTCCACCTTAACATCAGTAGTGCCCAACAGGGAACAGCTTCTCCCGTATATGTCTTCAGAACTGTTTTTGTTGCTTTAAGCAGAAGTTGCTGTAGCTTTTCTTTATACACAGTCTCAGAGACCAGCGAGATGGCTGCACCGGCGTCCAGTTCCATACATATAGGTTTGCTGTCCAACAACGGGGTTACCCAGTATTCATGTGAGCCCACTGCCAAAGACAAAACCTGGAGTGGCTCTTCTTCTTGTGATGAGGTGTCTCCTTGGTCATCCTGGGCCTGCCCTAGAGTATGCAGATTTCCCTTTTTGGTCGGCCAGACCACAGGCCTCTTCTTCTTTTGTTTACAGGCACGTTCAATGTGTCCCTTTTTGCCACAGTGTCAACATACCTGGTCCTTACACCAGCATTCTGATGCATGGTGACCCGGCTTACCACAGCAGTAACATTGCTGACTCCCCACAGTTTTGTGGGTAGGTTCTTGTGACACTTTATGCACCCTAGGGGATGCACTGATGTATTGTGCCTCCTTTGTAGCCAGTTCCATGGAGACCGCAATATCAACAGCCTTCTGTAAGGTAAGCTGAGCCTTTGTCAATAGGCGCTTCCATATAGCTTCACTGTGCAGGCCACACACTAACCTGTCATGTAGGGCGTCATTTAGTATCTCCTTAAATTCACAGTGTTCTGCAAGCTTTCTCAAAGTTGCTACAAATTATACAACTGTTTCGTCTTCTTTCTGGTCTCTTTTGTGGAACCTATATCTTTCAGCAATTACCAGTGGTTTTGGAGAAAAATGGGACCCCAGGATTTCCACAAAGTCACTGTAAGATTTAGTCTCTGGCTTAACAGGGTGTAGTAAGCTGTGTAGCAGGGAGTAGGTCTTAGCCCCTACAACACTTAAGAATATTGGCACTTCCTTCTCTTCTGTAATGTCATTTGCAATAACAAAAAGCTCAAAACACTCAGTATATACATGCCATTGCACTACAGTCTCCTCAAAAGGTTCCAGTGTCCCTGTAAGGGTATGTCTACACTACAAAATTAGGTCGAATTTATAAAAGCCGGTTTTATAGATATCGGTTTTATACAGTCAATTGTGTGTGTCCCCACATAAAATGCTCTAAGTGCATGAAGCTGGCAGACCATGTCCACAGTACCGAGGCTAGTGTCGACTTCCGGAGCGTTGCACTGTGGGTAGCTATCCCATAGTTCCCGCAGTCTCCGCCGCCCATTGGAATTCTGGGTTGAGATCCCAATGCCTGATGATGCAAAACAGTGTCGCGGGGGGGTTCTGGGTACATGCCGTCAGGCCCCTCCCCCTCCGTCAGAGCAACGGCAGACAATCGATTCGCGCCTTTTTACCTGGGTTACCTGTGCAGACAACATACCATGGCAAGCATGGAGCCCACTCAGCTCAGCTCAGCTCACCGTCACCATATGTCATCTGGGTGCCGGCAGACGTGGTACTACATTGCTACACAGCAGCAGCTAATTGCCTTTTGGCAGTAGACGGTGCAGTATGACTGGTAGCCTTCATCGGCTATCTGGGTGCTGGCAGACGTGGGGCTGCATTACTACACAGCAGCAGCCCCTTGCCTTTTGGCAGTAGATGGTGTATTAAGATTGATATCCGTCATCGTCGTATTCCAGTTCAATAAGAGGCACCTGGGCAGACATGCTTTGTCTCCTGGAGACTCAGTCCTGCCGGCAGTCCAATTGAACCATCTTAACGATGATGGCTAGCAGTCGTAGTACAGTACACCCAGAAGATGCTGAGGGCTATCAGTCATGCTGCACCGTCTGCTGCCAGCTTAAGATGTAAAAAATAGATGTATTCCTTTGCTTCCCCCTCCCTCCGTGAAATCAACAGCCTGCTAAACCCAGGGTTTTGAGTTCAATCTTTGGGGAGGCCATTCTGTGTGACAGTTGTTTGTGTTTCTCCCTGATGCACAGCCACCTTTGTTGATTTTAATTCCCTGTACCTGTACGCCATGTCGTCAGTCGCCCCTCCCTCCCTCCGTGAGTTTCACGCCTTTTTTCAGACCAGACGCCATAGCACTGGGATCATGGATCACCACGGCAATTATGAGTACTATGAACACCACGCACATTGTCCTGGAGTATATGCAGAGCCAGGACATGCCAAAGCAAAACCAGGACCAGCCGATGAGGTGATTGCAGCGCGGTGACGAGAGTGATGAGGAAATTGACATGGACACAGTCCTCACACAAGGTATGGGCCCCAGCAATGTACAAATCATGGTGTTACTGGGGCAGGTTCATGCCATGGAACGCCAATTCTGGGCCCGGGAAACAAGCACAGACTGGTGGGACCGCATCGTGTTGCAGGTCTGGGACGATTCCCAGTGGCTGCGAAACTTTCGCATGCGTAAGGGCACTTTCATGGAACTTTGTGACTTGCTTTCCCCTGCCCTGAAGTGCCAGAATACCAGGATGAGAGCAGCCCTCACAGTTGAGAAGCGAGTGGCGATAGCCCTGTGGAAGCTTGCAACGCCAGACAGCTACTGGTCAGTCGGGATTCAATTTGGAGTGGGCAAATCTACTGTGGGGGCTACTGTGATCCAAGTTGCCAGGGCAATCAAAGACCTGCTGATATCAAGGATAGTGACTCTGGGAAACATGCAGGCCATAGTGGATGGCTTTCCTGCAATGGGATTCCCAAACTGTGGTGTGGTGATAGACGGAACCCATATCCCTATCTTGTCACCGGCGCACCAAGCCACCGAGTACATAAACAGCAAGGGGTACTTTTCAATGCTGCTGCAAGCCCTGGTGGATCACAAGGGAAATTTCACCAACATCAACGTGGGATGGCCGGGAAAGGTACATGATGATCGCGTCTTCAGGCACTCTGGTCTGTTTCGAAAGCTGGAGGAAGGGACTTTCTTCCCAGACCAGAAAATAACCGTTGGGATGTTGAAATACCTATCGTGATCCTTGGGGACCCAGCCTACCCCTTAATGCCATGGCTCATGAAGCCGTACACAGGCAGCCTGGGCAGTAGTCGGGACCTGTTCAGCTACAGGCTGAGCAAGTGCCGAATGGTGGTGGAATGTGCATTTGGACATTTAAAAGTGCGCTGGCGCAGCTTACTGACTCGCTCAGACCTCAGAGAAAAGAATATCCCCATTGTTACTGCTGCTTGCTGTGCGCTCCACAATATCTGTGAGAGTAAGGGGGAGACATTTATGGCGGGGTGGGAGGTTGACGCAAATCGCCTGGCCACTGATTACGCGCAGCCAGACACCAGGGCGGTTAGAAGAGTACAGCAGGGTGCGGTGCACATCAGAGAAGCTTTGAAAATGAGTTTTGTGACTGGCCAGGCTACAGTGTGAAACTTCTGTTTGTTTCTCCTTGATGAACCCTCTGCTCCCCCCCACCCAGTTCACTCTACTTCCCTGTAAACCAACCACCCCACCCTCCCCTCCCCCCTTCGAGCACCGCTTGCAGAGGCAATAAAGTCATTGTTACTTCACATTCATGCATTCTTTATTAATTCATCACACAAATAGGGGGATAATTGCCAAGGTAGCCCAAGAGGGGTGGTGGGGAGGGAAGGAAAAGGACACACTGCAGTTTAAAACTTTAAAACTTTAACACTTATTGAAGGCTAGCCTTCCGATGCTCGGGCAATCATCTGGGGTGGAGTGACTGGGTGGCCAGAGGCCCCCCCACCGTGTTCTTGGGTGTCTGGGTGAGGAGGCAATGGGACTTGGGGAGGAGGGCTGTTGGTTACACAGGGTCCTGTAGCGGCAGTCTCTGCTCCTGCTTCCTTTCCTGCAGCTCAACCATATGCTGGATCATATCAGTTTGATGCTCCAGCAGCCGGAGCATCGACTCTTGCCTTCTGTCTGCAAGCTGACGCCACCTATCATCTTCAGCCCGCCACTTGCTCTGTTCATCCCGCGATTCAGCCCGCCACCTCTCCTCTCGTTCATATTGTGCTTTTCTGTAGTCTGACATTGACTGCCTCCACGCATTCTGCTGTGCTCTTTCAGCGTGGGAGGACATCTGGAGCTCCGTGAACATATCATCCCGAGTCCACCGTTTTCTCCTTCTAATCTTTGCTAGCCTCTGCAAAGGAGAAACATTTGCAGCTGGTGGAGGAGAAGGGAGAGGTGGTTAAAAAAGACACATTTTAGAGAACAATGGGTACACTCGTTCACGTTAAATTTTGCTGTTCACATTACACAGCACATGTGTTTTCATTACAAGGTCGCATTTTTCCTCTTATATTGAGGGCCTGCCGGTTTGGTGTGAGAGATCACTCACGTGGTGCCAGGCAACAGAATTCGGCTTGCAGGCAGCCATGGTAAGCCACCGTCTTTTGGCTTTTTTAACCCTCATAACATGTGGGAATGGTTTCAAACAGTAGTGCCCTTATTTCCCATACCAAGGACCCGTTGGGTTGGCCATTTAAAATGGGTTTGCAATGTAAAAGGAGGGGCTGGGGTTTCTGGGTTAACATGCAGCACAAACCCAACTACCCTCCCCCCCACACACACACACACCCAATTCTCTGGGATGATCCCTTCACCCCTCCCCCCCACCACGTGGCTAACAGCGGGGAACATTTCTGTTCAGCCGAGCAGGAACGGGCACTTCTGAATGCCCCCTTAATAAAATCACCCCATTTCAACCAGGTGACCGTGAATGATATCACTCTCCTGAGGATAACAAAGAGAGATAAGGAATGGATGTTGTCTGCATGCCAGCAAACACCGGGACCATACGCTGCCATGCTTTGTTATGCAATGATTCCAGACTACGTGCTACTGGCCTGGCGTGGTAAAGTGTCCTACCATGGCGGACGGGATAAGGCAGCCCTCCCCAAAAACCTTTTGCAAAGGCTTTGGGAGTACATGAAGGAGAGCTTTCTGGAGATGTCCCTGGAGGATTTCCGCTCCATCCCCATACACGTTAACAGACTTTTCCAGTAGCTGTACTGGCCGCGATTGCCAGGGCAAATTAATCATTAATCATTAAACACGCTTGCTTTTAAACCATGTGTAATATTTAGAAAGGTACACTCACCAGAGGTCCCTTGTGTGCCCTCAGGGTCTGGGAGCACGCCTTGGGTGAGTTCGGGGGTTACTGGTTCCAGGTCCAGGGTGATAAACATATCCTGGCTTTTGGGGAAACCGGTTTCTCCGCTTCCTTGTTGTGAGCTATCTTCATTGTCTTCATCATCATCATCATCTTCCGCGTACCCCGAACCCGCTTCCCTGTTGTGTGTTTCTCCATTGACGAAGTCAAAGCACACGGTTGGGGTAGTGGTGGCTGCACCCCCTAGAATGGCATGCAGCTCCGTGTAGAAGCGGCATGTTTGCGGCTCTGCCCCAGACCTTCCGTTTGCCTCTCTGGCTTTTTGGTAGGCTTGCCTTAGCGCCTTAATTTTCACGCGGCACTGCTGTGCGTCCCTGTTATGGCCTCTGTCCTTCATGGCCTTTGAGACCTTTTCTAATATTTTGCCATTTCATTTACTGCTACGGAGTTCAGCTAGCACTGATTCGTCTCCCCATATGGCGAGCAGATCCCGTACCTCCCATTCTGTCCATGCTGGAGCTCTTTTGCGATCCTGGGACTCCATCATGGTTACCTGTGCTGATGAGCTCTGCGTGGTCACCTGTGCTCTCCACGCTGGGCAAACAGGAAATGAAATTCAAAAGTTCACGGGGCTTTTCCTGTCTACCTGGTCAGTGCATCTGAGTTGAGAGTGCTGTCCAGAGTGGTCACAATGAAGCACTGTGGGATAGCTTCTGGAGGCCAATAACGTCGAATTCCGTCCACACTACCCCAAATCCGACCCGCAAAGGCCGATTTTAGTGCTAATCCCCTCGTCCGAGGTGGAGTAAAGAAACCGGTTTAAAGGGCCCTTTAAGTCGAAAGAAAGGGCTTCGTCGTGTGGACATGTCCAAGCTTAATTCGATTTAACCCTGCTAAAGTCGACCTAAACTCGTAGTGTAGACCAGGCCTAAGTGTAGCCATGATTTTAGTTTCAGTTTGCACAATCAGTGCAAACAAGCCAGTTCTCAACCCCTTCCAGCAGCCAAAAGGTTTTTTTTTTCCTACCTTAACTTCTACTTCCTTCTGTTGATGGGGCAGCACAGAGATCCCATCCTTGTCGCCAGGTTCTTATATCCTTGGGGGCAACAGTTTTAGGAAGAAATCACTGGAAACACAGAGAGCTGTAAACCTTGAAAGCAGCCATTTATTGCCACACATTGAACTAACCAAAAACCAGCCAAAACTGGCTGGGCTATCCCCTAATAATCTAACTCAGTTGTCATAACAACACAAGATTATATTACCATGACAACCAAATACACAACAGTCATGCCTTCACAACATCCTCTGGCAAGGAGTTCCACAGGTTGACTGTGCGTTGTGTGAAGAAATACTTCCTTTTATTTGTTTTAAACCTGCTGCCTATTAATATTCCTGTCCCTCAGAGCCTCACTGTGCCCCTAGCTTTTGTTTCCAGTTAAATTATAGTAAGAGGTAAGAGTGGAAGGAGCCCCGGCAGTCTGACCACATACATATTGACCTATCAAGTTATAGGTCTTTTTCCATTTGGAGTACAAAATGAGATGTTAAGGGTGATCCCCTTCTATAGGAATACAGGCCCACATTAGATTTAGGTGAACTATGTTTTTTAATTGCCGCAGCCCTGGCTCACTGGTAACTCACTCCCACGGCAGGTCATTCAGCAGGAATTTTAGATGTGCACAGAACACAGTCAGGATTGGTTCCCATATGGTTACAGAACTGTAGTAAAGTGGAACAATTTTCAGCTTGTGTGATAGGAGAACATCTGGATGCATATAAGACTGTCCTACATAAATGAAGAAAAGTTGAGGTGCCTTTATTATTCTTTTGTTCCTCTCTTTCCCCCTATTTCTCTATGGGGAATTTGCCAATGCAATATCACTGTCTTCCTTTTAAACAAAAAAGGGAATGGCTGTTGAAAATACCAATTCCAGTCCTAATAACCACTGGGAAGCATTTCTTGCTCAATTTTATCCTACTTTTTCTACAGCAAGTTACAGTGGATCAGTATATTTGATTTGGGAAAAATGAAGTAACAGCTGCCCAAACTGAGCTTGAGCACTCCTGAATTTTGAGGTGTTCAAATCTAGAAGGCAGGGGGTGGGGGGAGAGGGCTGTGGCTCTGCAGGGGAGCACGGCAGCATATATGCAGCAGTGTGTCTGGCGCTGAGTGGAGCCAGACACGCTGGACTGAGTGGCACGGTAAGGGGGTAGGAGGGTTGGATGGGGCGGAGGTTCAGGGGGGGCAGTCAGGGGGAGGGAGAAGAGGGGGTTAGATGGGTCAGGGGTTGGGGGGGGCAGTCAGGGGACAGGCAGCGGTTGGATAGGCATGGGAGTCCTGGGAGTTTGTCATTGGACAGGTAGGGGGTGGGGTCCTGGGGGGAAGTTGGGGGGGGTCTCAGGAGGGGCCAGTTGGGGACAAGGAGAAGGGAACCTTAGATGGGGGGTGGGATCCTGGGGGGCAGTTAGGGGCAGGGGTCCCGGGAGGGGGTGATCAGGGGACAGAGAGCAGGATGGGTTGGGGTTTCTGTGGGGGGCAGTTGGAGGGAGTAGATGGGGACAGGGTGGGGCTACCCTCCCTCCCCATATAGTGTCCTATTTTTTGAATGTTAATATATGGTATCCCTACTCACAGTTCAGCTCTCCATTCACTGCAGCATGAGGTCTCAGCTACCTCACTCCCTCCCCCTCTTTCCTGTTGGTAGTGGCCAAGGGAGTGCTGGGAAATGTAGTTCTTTCCCTGCTCCAGGGCTGGCTCTATAGGCAGGGAGCTAACCAAGGAACTATAGCTCCCAGGGCCCCCTGTTGGTTCTCAGCTCTCATGCTGGATCCCTGCAAATGGGCTGCCCCAAGCACGTGCTTGCTTTGCTGGTGCCTAGAGCTGACCCTGTTGGCTTGGTAAATGCTGCCAATACCCAAATGCAAAAAATCCCCTTTGAATACAGGTAGGAGCACTTGGGAATTTCTCTCTGTGGGGTACCCTCAAGCCCTTTCACACACACCCCCAGGGAAGAGCTGAGAAAGCCACAGCTAATTTCCTTTGTTTTCTATCAGCTAATCACAGCATGCACAAACCTCTTAGAACACCAAAAATCCAATCCTGTTCTTAAAAAAAAAAAAAAAAAAAATTAGTTTTAATTTTATTAAAAACAAAAAGGGAAAAAATATAGCTGGAACTTAGGCTTTTTGCTAGATCTTAAAAGAAACAATTACAAAAATTAACTTGGGGGTTCAGCTTAAATGTTACAAGCAAACAAAAGCATCTGGGTTAGCACAGAGGAGATCCACAAGCCAAAATAAAGAAAATAACCCTGATCGCGTCTAGCTAAACATTCTGAACTACTTACACATTTGGAGTTCAGATAAGTAGTTCTAGGCATGATCTAATGATTTATGATCATACTTGTCTTAAGCTGATTACAGCATTGTTGCTCTGTCCCTCCAGCCCAGAGAGAACAGAAAAAGGGAAAGTTTCTTTCCCAAATTTGAAAGTTCTAGCCTTCCCATTGGCTCTTTTGGTCAGGTGCCCACTTTTTTTCTTTACCTGGGGGACTTTTTAATCCTTTACAGGTAAAGCAAGTAAAGAGCAGACAGCAAGAGGGATTTTACAGCTAACTGGCTGGCTGTTCATAAACGGGGGCTACCCTGACTCCCCATTTATTAAGCGGTGGTATCATTTTGAACCAGAAGCACAGACCTCAGGATTTTAAAAAGGCACATTTTTCCTTTTGGGTACTTGAAAGCCAGGGAGATTTGTTTTTTGTTTGTTTTTTTTCCTTTCCTTTGCTGCCCGAAGGACAGACACCAAGAGGGATTTTACGGCTAACTGGCTGGCTGTTCATAAATGGGGGGCTTCCCCCCCCTCCCATTTATTATATTAGTGTTGTGGTAATACCCTGCATAAATAAGAATTCCAACATCTTCCTGTCTCTAAAATCTTGGGGAAACTAGCTGTTTCACAAAAACAACAAGGAGTCTGGTGGCACCTTAAAGACTAACTGATTTATTTGGGCATAAGGTTTTGTGGGTAAAAAACCACTTCTTCAGGTGCATGGAGTGAAAATTACAGATGCAGCCATTATATAATGACACATGAAGGGAAGGGAGTTACCTCACAAGTGGAGAGCCAGTGTTGACAGGGCCAATTCGATCAGGGTGGATGTAGTCTATTCCCAATAATAGATGAGGAGGTGTCAATTCCAGGAGAGGCAAAGCTGCTTTTGTAATGAGCCAGCCACACCCAGTCCCTATTCAAGCCCAACTTAATGGTGTTAAATTTGCAAATGAATTTTAGTTCTGCTATTTCTCTTTTGAAGTCTGTTTCTGAAGTTTTTTTTTTTTTTTTTTGTTCTAGTATAGCCACTTTTAAATCTGTTATAGAATGTCCAGGGAGATTGACGTGTTCTCCTACTGGCTTTTGTATGTTACTATTCCTGATGTCCGATTTGTGTCCATTTATTCTTTTACATAGGAACTGTCTGGTTTGGCCAATGTACATGGCAGAGGGGCATTGCTGGCACTTGATGGCATATATAACATTAGTAGACGTGCAGGTGAATGAGCCCTTGATGGTGTGGCTGACATGGTTGGGTCCTCTGACGGTGTCGCTAGAGTAGATATGGGAACAGAGTAGGCAACGAGGCTTGCTGCAGGGATTGGTTCCTGGGTTGGTGTTTCTGTGGTGTGTAGTTGCTGGTGAGTATTTGCTTCAGGTTGGGGTGCTGTCTGTAAGCAAGGACTGGCCTGCCTCCCAAGGTCTGTGAGAGTGAGGGATCGTTTTCCAGGATAGGTTGTAGATTGTTGATAATGTGCTGGAGAGGTTTTAGCTGGGGGCTGTATGTGATGGCCAGTGGTGTTCTGTTATTTTCCTTGTTGGGCCTGTCCTGTAGTAGGTGATTTCTGGGTACCCGTCTCGCTCTGTCAATCTTTCCTCACTTCCCCAGGTGGGTACTGTAGTTTTAAGAATGCTTGATAAAGATCTTGTAGTTTGTTTCTGTCTGAGGGTGTAACAATGCGGTTCTGGCGGGACTGAACTGAGAGTGCCAATTTAGGACAAATCGCTTAAAACAGGGCAGTTACAGCCCTAGGCTGGGGTTTTTCCACCTCTAAGGCAAACCAAACCAGCCAGACTAAGAGGACTTTGGTCTCACCCCACTGGCTAACCACAAGTCACACAAGCAATTCCCTTAGACACTCCAGTTTCCCAGTATCACCACCAGTGCTACTTGTTATGGGGACAAATGGTTATGAAAACCAATACCCCAGTAAAAGAAAAAAGGTTCTCTTGATCCCAAAGGACCAAGCCCCGACCCAGGTCAATATACAAATCAGATCTTATCCACAAATCACACTGTTGCCAATCCTTTAGAATCTAAAGGTTTATCCATAAAAGGAAAAAGATGCAGATGAGGACTAGAATTGGTTAAATGGAATCAATTACATACAGTAATGGCAAAGTTCTTGGTTCAGGCTTGTAGCAGTGATAGAAACTGCAGGTTCAAATCAAGTCTCTCTGGAATACATCCCCTTGCTGAGTCTCAAGGCATATTTGCCTTCTCTCAATGGGTTCATTGTATAGCTGATGGTCCTTAATGGGCCATCAATCATGCTAGGCAGAGCTAACACCAACTTGTCTGGGGTGTCACCCAGAAGCATAGCATAAGTTTGAAATACAGACAGTATAGTGCCAATATTCATAACTTCAACTACAAAATTGATGCACACCTATAGATAGAATAATTATAACCAGTAAACCATAACCTTGTCTTGGGGCACATCTTCACTACCCGCTGAATCGGCGGGTAGCAATCGATCTACTGGGGATCGACTTATCGCATCTAGTGAAGACGCGATAAAATTGATCCCCGATGGCTCTTCCGTCGACTCTGGAAATCCACCGCGGCAAGAGGCGGAAGCGGAGTTGACAGCAGCGCGGCAGTGGTCGACTCGCCACCGTCCTCAGGTAAGTCGACCTAAAATATGCCACTTCAGCTACATGAATAGTGTAGCTGAAGTTGCGTATCTTAGGTCGACCCCCCCTCCCCCCAGTAGTGTACACCTAGCCTTAGACACCCCATTTGATCCCCTTTATACAAGATTTGGGTGCCACTATAGAACTTTGGTTGCAACCATGATCTATATGGTCCCGGATTATGTCAATAACATCAGAGGGATTGGAGCAAATTCGGTTGTATCTTAGAGCTTGGCCATAACAATGGATCATGTGATGTGTCCTGGATGGAAGCTGGAGACATGTAGGTAAGTATAGTGGTCAGTAGGTTTCCGGTATAGGGTAGTGGTTATGTGACCTCACTTATTTGCACTGTAGTGTCCAGGAAGTGGATCTCTTGTGTGGACTGGTCCAGGCTGAGGTTGATGGTGGGGTGGAAATTGTTGAAATTCTGGTGGAATTCCTCAAGGGTCTCCTTTCCGTGGGTCCATATAATGATGTCATCAATGTAGCGCAAGTAGAGATGGGGCGCGAGGGGACAAGAGCTGAGGAAGCGTTGTTCTAAGTCATTATATAATGCCTGCATCTGTAATTTTCACTCCATGCATCTGAAGAAGTGAGGTTTTTTACCCATGAAAGCTTATGCCCAAATCCATTAGTTTTTAAGGTGCCACCGGACTCTATATTGTTTTTGTGGATACACACTAACACAGCTACACCCTGATAGCTGTTTCAGGCATTTCCCAGAGCACTGCAGCTGGTGTTGGTAATGTCAGCAAACTTTGCATCCTGTATTGCATTTTCTAGCTAAGAGGAGGCATCTTAATGAAGAGAATATCCATGACTAGTGCACATTCACTTCCCATTTTTAGTTTTATTTTTTATCCAGTTCCCTTTGCCGTTTAGGGGCAGTGACTCATGTGCTTCCTTTTCTTTCTTCCTCATTCTGTGCACTTGAATAAATCTTTCTTTCACAACAGCTGGCTGCTGCCAGGCAGGTAACTTTTTTCAGATAATGCAGCACTTTCAGTCATGCAGGGAGGGACCTAGAAGGCTCAAAGAGCAGCCTGCAGGTCTCCCATTTCTCTCCACATTTGTCACTTGAGGTCATAAACAGGATCTGTCATAAACATACACCTAAGGGTAGCATAAAATCCCTCCTTTACCTGTAAAGGGTTAAGAAGCTCAGATAACCTGGTTCGCACCTGACCAGAAGGACCAATGGGGAAAGAAGATACTTTCAAATCGGAGGGAAGGCTTTGTTTTGTGCTCTGTGTGTGGTCTCTTGGGAGACAAAGGGACAGACCAAGCAAGTAATCCAGCTCCTACTGAAATGATACATCTAATATTACAGAAATAGTAAGTAATAGCAAGGAAATGCGTTAGAGTATCTTTTGTTTTGGCTTGTGAATTTTCCCTATGCTAAGAGGGAGGTTTATTCCTGTTTTTTTTGTAACTTTAAAGTTTTGCCTAAAGAAAAATCCTCTGCATTTTAACTCTTATTACCCTGTAAAATTACCTTCCATCCTGATTTTACAGAAGTGTTTCTTTTACCTTTTTTCCTTATAATAAAAGTTCTATTTTTAAAAATCTAATTGGGTTTTTAGTGTCCCAAAAACCCAAGGGTCTGGTCTGTGCTCACCTTGGTTACTCTCAAGCTTCCCCAGGAAAGGGTGTGAAGGGGCTTGAGGGTATATTTGGGGGAAACAGGAACTCCAAGTGGTCCTTTTCCTGAATCTTTGTCTAACTCACTTGGTGGTGGCAGCATACTGTCCAAGGACAAGGAAGAATTTGTGCCTTGGAAGTTTTTAACCTAAGCTGGTAGAAATAAGCTTAGGGGGTCTTTCATGCAGGTCCCCACATCTGTACCCTAGAGTTCAGAGTGGGAAGGGAACCCTGAAATGGTGGAGAGGTGGGATCATTTTGAACCAGAAGCACAGAGGGTTTAAAAGGACTTTTTTTTTTCTTTTAGCTGAGAGCAGCTGGAGGGTTTTTTTGTTTGTTTGTTTGTTTTTTGTTGTTGTTTTGTTTTGGTTTTTTTGTTTGTTTTTTCTATCTAGCTCTCAGATTAAGCTAGGCTAAGTTCAAAAAGGCTAGTATAACAAAAAGTAACATCCAAAAAACCCTAAAATTAGCTAAATTTAAAGCTTAAAAAAACCCAGAAGAAACAGAAAAGACCACTGAAACTCAAACAAATGAAGATTAATGCACAAGTGGCCCAAAAAAAAAAAAGGCTGCCCACAAAAAAGCTATGGAGGCCCAGAAGCATGCTCAGAAGAAAAGGAAAAAAGAGAGGAAACGTAACCTCACTATTATGAAGTTAAAAAAAACAGAACCCTTCAGCAGCTGGCTCCAAGTCCCCAAAAATCCACAAATGGAAGCAACTATGTCCACAGTATAATAAATCCAGTTATATATTTCATCACCTTTAAAAAAATGTGCACCCTCCATGCAATTCCTGATGATCATAAAATGATCACATGGTAGCAAAATTGACTGGAAGCACTCTAAACATATTCAATAAAATGCCTATTGATGATGCTTCTGACTATGAAAAATTTAAGGATTTGGTTTTGAAACAATTTCAAATTACACCTAAAACTTACAAAGCAAAATTTAAAGCTCTTAAGAGAGGGGCTGGACTAAGGAATGTGGCTTATGTAAACCAAATAAAGAATCTGTTAGGGTCAAGGGAAGAGGTGTAACTAGCTTTGAAGGAATGTCTGATTTGGGTGTCCAAAAGCAGTTCCTGACTATGACCAATGTAAAACAGTGTTTATGGAATAACAAAATAAACTCAGCAAAAAGTCTTGCTTCTTATGCTCATCAATACAAGCAGTCCCAGACCGTGAGAAAGGCGGGGCAAATCGGAACAAAATGGGTGAAGGTAGCAAAAAAAAAAAAAAAACCCTGGTCGCAGTTTGGGCAAATACCAGAAGGGACACCCCAAGACCACACCCTACCACCGGGGGCAGCCTACGGCCCCAACTACACCCCCAAAAAACTCCCAGACACCTTATTGTCCCACCACACCATTCTCCAGCAACCCACCTTGCCCCAGTGACCAGTCAGCTGGACAATGTTTTAAATTTAATGAGCTGGGGCATGTAAAGGCCAACTGCCCCAAAAACCCCAACAAATTACAGTTCATTGCACCGGGGTCACACCAAAGGTCCTCAGGCCCAGATGCCTCCCAAATACAGTTATCCTTTGCTTTGAGGATGTGACGAACTGGGACTGTTCTTGCTGGGGTGTGGGAATGCTGACAGGGGAGTGTGACTAGGATGGTCTGCATCGGAGGATGGGAGTCGGCCGAGGGAACATACCTGAGCTTGTAACATGAGAACCCAGGAGGGGGTTGGAGGTCAGGTGACTCCGGGGCCCGGGAAACTGAACAAAGGCTGTGGGAGGGGTCGCTGAAAGCAGAGTGCTGGAAGCAGGCTGGAGAGATGGCTGGGAGGCAGAGATGGCTCTGACCCCCCAAAGGGGGGTGGGCTGGCATGCCCTGGGACCCCAAGCTGGACCTAACTGAGGGGGGCCCTGTTGTCTGTGCCTGCAAGACCTGTCTTGGACTGTATTCCTGTCATCCAAATAAACCTTCTGCTTTACTGGCTGGCTGAGAGTCATGGTGAATCGCAGGAAGCCGGGGGTGCAGGGCCCTGAGTCCCCCAAAACTCCGTGACAGAGGATAAGTGTGGGTGGAAGGAAGATTATCGCATAAAGGGACACTGGAGCATAAGTGTCGGCTATCCACCAATCCTTAGTGGACCCCAACTTAATCAACCCAAAGGTCCAAGTAACAATTCAACCCTTCAAGTCTAACTCTTTTGACTTGCCTACAGCCAACCTGCCTGTCCAGTACAAGGGCTGGTCAGAAATATGAACTTTTGCAGTCTATGATAATTATCCCATTCCCATGCTGCTGGGGGAAGACTTGGCCAACCATGTAAAGCTAGCCAAGAGAGTGGGAATGGTCACCCGCAGCCAGGCTAAGCAAGCCTTCACACCTAGCTCTGCTACTGAGCCTTCTACAAGGGCCCAGTCTGTATTACCAAAAACCCAGACTGAGGTGGTGGAACCAGACCCCATGCCAATGTCTGAAACAGCAGTAGTGGATCCAGTCACAAAGACCCAGCCACAGCCAGTCCCAAAACCGGAACTGGTGGAGCAACCAGCACCAGAACCATTGCCAGCACAAAATCCAGCGCTTGCAACCCCAACACCCAAGGGCACCACTAAGCCTGAACTGGCAGCAGCAGATAAACCTATGCAAGAGGCTCAGCCGGAGCCTGAAATACATCATAGTGCACCAGCGAAAAGCGGTTCACAGTCAACAAAAACAGCCCCATCACCTACATCGCTTCCAAAGGGACCAAGCTGAAGTCCACAATCCAGTAAGGAACTAATGTCTCCAGCATCAAGGGAACAATTCCAGGCCAATCAGAAAGCAGATAAAAGCCTCCAGGGAGCTTGGACGGTGGCCCAGAGCAACCCACGACCTCTCAGCTCTTCTAATCAATCCCAGTTTGTTGTAAAAAGAGAACTTTTATACCAGAATAATTGGCATCCGCAAAAACAGTTGGTAGTTCCAACTAAGTACCAGGTAAAGCTCTTAAGCTTAGCCCACAATCATCCTAGCAGCCATGCTGGGGTGAACAGGACCAAAGACCATTTAGGAAAGTCATTCCACTGGAAGGGAATGGGCAAGGACGTTTCTACTTATGTCCGGTCTTGTAAGGTGTACCAAAGAGTGGAAAAACCCCCAAACCAGGTCAAAGCCCCTCTCCAGCCACTCCCCATCATTAAGATTCCCTTTCAACAAGTAACTGTAAATAGTCTGGGTCGTTTTCCAAAAAAAAAAAAAAAAACCACCCAGAGAAAAGCAGTACATACTAACTCTCATAAATTTTGCCACCCAATGGCCAGAAGCAGTAGCTCTAAGCAACACCAGGGCTAAAAGTGTGTGCCAGGCATTAACAGACACTTTTGCCAGGATAGGTTGGCCCTCCGACATCCTTACAAATTCAGGAACTAATTTCCTGGCAGGGACCATAAAAAGCTTGTGGGAAGCTCATGGGGTGAACCACTTGGTTGCCACCCCTTACCACCATCAAACAAATGGCCTGGTGAAGAAGTTTAATAAAACTTTGGGGGCCATAATACATAAATTTGTAAATGAGCACTCCAATAATTGGGACCTAGTGATGCAGAAGTTGCTCTTTGCCTACAGGGCTGTACCACATCCCAGTTTAGGGTTCTCACCATTTGAACTTGTGTATGGCTGCAAGGTTAAGGGGCCATTACAGTTGGTAAAGCAGCAATGGGAGGGGTTTATGCCTTCTCCAGGAACTAACATTCTAAACTTCGTAACCAACCTACAAAACACCCTCTGAACCTCTTTTGCCCTTGCTAAAAAAAAAAAAAAAAAAAAACCTAAAAGGTGCTCAGGAAAAGCAAAAAGCCTGGTATAATAAACATGCCAAAAAGCGTTCCTTCAAAGTAGGGGACCAGGTCATGGTCTTAAAGGTGCTCCAGGCCCATAAAATGAAAGCATAATGGAAAGGGCCATTCACAGTCCAAGAGCGCCTGGGAGCTGTTAACTATCTCATAGCATCCCCCACCTAAAGCCTAATGTGTACCATGTTAATTCTCTAAAGCCCTTTTGTTCCAGAAAATTAAAGATTTGTCAGTTTAACAGCCCAGGAAGATGACACTAAGTGGCCTAAAGGTGTCTACTACCAAAAAAAAAAAAAAATGACGGTGGTGTGAAAAAGGTAAACCTCTCCATAACCCTTAAACGTATACAGCAACAGCAGATCAAGGAGCTGTGCACTAGTTTCGCACCAAAGTTCTCAGCTACCCCAAAACAGACCAAACGGGCATACCACTCCATTAACACAGGTAATGCTCACCCAATTAAAGCTCAACCTTACCGGGTGTCTCCTCAAGCCAAAACTGCTATAAAACAAAAAATCCAGAACATGCTACAAATGAGTGTAATCCGCCCCTCTAACAGTGCATGGACATCTCCAGTGATTCTAATGCCCAAACCAAATGGAAAGATACGCTTTTGCGTGAACTACCGTAAGCTAAATGCTGTAACTCGCCCAAACAACTATCCAATGCCATGCACAAATAAGCTATTGGAGAAACTGGGACATGCCCAGTTCATCTCTACCTTAGACTTAACCAAGGGGTACTGACAAGTACCACTAAATAAACCTGCCAAAAAAAAGTCAGCCTTTATCACCCATGCAGGGCTGTATAAATTTAATGTGCTCCCTTTTGGGCTGCAAAATGCACCTGCCACCTTCCAAAAACTTGTAAATAGTCTCCTAGCAAAATTGGAAAAATCTGCAGTCACCTACCTTAGAAAAAATGGCCACATTATTAATTCATGGGCAAAACACCTGGAGCATCTGCAAAAAGTCTTCGAGCGCATAAAGGAGGCAGGACTAACTGTTAAGGCTAAAAAGTGTCAAATAGGCCTAAACAAAGTAACTTACTTTAAAGACCAGGTGGGTCAAAAAACTATCAGCCCCCCTGCAGGCTAAAGTAACTGCTATCCAAAAGTGGCCTGTCCCAAAACCAAAAAAACAGGTACAATCCTTCTTAGGCTTGGCTGGATACTACAGGCGATTTGTACTGCACAACAGCCAAATCGCCGCCCCACTAACAAACCTAACCAAAAAACCCAGCCAAATGCAGTTCAGTAAACTAAAAAGTGTCAAAAGGCCTTTACCAACTTAAAACGACATTTATGTCTAACCCTGTGCTAAGGGCCCCAGACTTTAACAAACCTTTCCTAGTAACCACAAATGTGTCCAAGCGTGGTGTAAAAGCAGTTTTAATGCAGAAAGGACCAAATCAAAAATTCCACCCTATCGTGTTTCTCAGCAAAAAACTGTCTAAAAGGAAAAGCCACTGGTCAATCAGCAAAAAAAAATGTTACGCCATTGTATACTCACTAAAAAGCTACGCCCATAAGTGTGGAAATGGCGTTTCCACTTGCAGACCAATCATGCTGTGCTAAAGTGGCTTCATACTGTCAAAAACAATAACAAAAAACTTCTTTGGTGAAGTTTAGCTCTCCAAAATTTTAATTTTAAAATACAACACATTTCAAAAGCTTCTAACAAAGTGGCTAATGCACTCTCCCGTAAAAGTTTCCCAAAATCAACTAAGTAAAATCATCCTTAAAATGTAAAAAATATTGTTAGTTTTTATATAATAAATAGTATATCTAAAGGTGCATATGTTTTATTAATTCTGTTTTCTCCTAGAGCTCTAGGAAGAAATCACAGCCAGTGTGGAGGAGGCTGTCCAGCACTGCCTATGATTTGGGGAGCGTATCATAAACATACAGCTAAGGGTAGCATAAAATCCCTCCTTTACCAGTAAAGGTAAGAAGCTCAAATAACCTGGTTGGCACCTGACCAAAAGGACCAATGGGGAAAAAATATACTTTCAAATTTGGGGGGAAGGCTTTGTTTTGTGCTCTGTATGTGTTCTCTCAAAAAACAAAGGAAAAGATCAAGCAAGTAGTCCAGCTCCTACTAAAATAATACATCTAATATTACAAAACTAATAAGTAATAGTAAAAAATGCATAAAAGTATCTTCTGTTTTAGCTTGTAAATTTTCCTTATGCTAAAAAAAAGGTTTATTCCTGTTTTTTTGTAACTTTAAAGTTTTGCCTAAAGAAAAATCCTCTGCATTTTAACTCTTATTACCCTGTAAAATTACCTTCCATCCTGATTTTACAGAAGTGTTTCTTTTACTTTTTTTCCTTATAATAAGAGTTCTGTTTTTAAAAATCTAATTGGGTTTTTAGTGTCCCAAAAACCCAAGGGTCTGGTCTGTGCTCACCTTAGTTACTCTCAAGCCTCCCAAGGAAAGGGGGTGAAAGGGCTTGGGGGAATATTTGGGGGAAACAGGAACTTTTCCTAAATCTTTGTCTAACTCACTTGGTGGTGGCAGCATACTGTCCAAAAACAACAAAAGAATTGTGCCTTGGGAAAGTTTTTAACCTAAGCTGGTAGAAATAAGCTTAGGGGGGCTTTTCATGCGGGTCCCCACATCTGTACCCTAGAGTTCAGAGTGGGGAGGGAACCCTAACAGGGTCTTTTGCCAAGGCTCAGTCACAATGAAACAGGAGCCCAAACCAGCCATACCTATAGTCATGCTAATGGGTGTTAAGGACAGAGATAGAGGATAACTGCATCCTTAAAGACTGCTGGACAGTTACATCTTGTGGATAGCAGATGAGAATCTAATTTCAAGTTTTATATTGTGATTTAGATGTTATGAATGTGAATGTATTTAAGTTTGTTGTAGTTCTAATACATTCACTTTTGCCTTTTAGCTATAAAAATTGGATGGATAGTGAACTCCTGCTGCTAACAATAAGGGAAATCTCTAGGAAATACAAATTAATGCAGAGCAGCTGCAGAACTCTATGGGCAGCCAAATTGGGTTTCAGTATCTACCACGGGGTAGGCAATTTATGGCATGCGTGCCGAAGGTGGCACGTGAGCTGATTTTCAGTGGCATTCACACTGCCTGGGTCCTGGCCATCCGTCCAGGGGGCTCTGTGTTTTAATTGAATTTTAAATGAGCTTCTTAAACATTTTAAAAACCTTATTTACTTTACATAAAACAATAGTTTAGTTATGTATTATAGACTTATAGAAAGAGACCTTCTTGTGAATTCCCTTGCTGTAACTTAACTACTCTGCCCTCAGGCAAAGAAAAAACCTCCAGCTGCGCTCAGCTAAAAAGCAGTGACTTGTGTGGTGTTCTGTCCCATCTAGTGGCACTGAGACTTTTGGGGAAGTAGAGCCAGCTGCTGAAGGGTTCTGTCCTTTTAACTCCATAACAGCCAGTTCACGCTTCTGGGCCGCAATCTGGGCCTATATTTCTCTGTCTTTTAACTTCAGGACTCTTTTATGGGCAGCCTCCTCTCTGGCTGTTTCTGCCTCCATAGCCCTTCTGTATGCAGTTGCCTCTGCTTCTTTGAGTTTCAATTGAAACTCCCGGTCCTTTGCCTTCTCTTCTGCTTCTAGTCTGGCCAGCTCTAGTTTAGTAGCTGCCTCACTGGTTGTCATATTTGCTAACCTTCCTGCCCTTACCGCAGCCTAGCCCGAGAGCTAGGAAAAAAAAACCCACAGCTTTAATAAAAATAATAAATAGAGATATACCTATCTCATAGAACTGGAAGGGACCCTGAAAGGTCATTGAGTCCAGCCCCCTGCCTTCACTGGCAGGACCAAGTACTGATTTTGCCCCAGATCTCTAAGTGGCCCCCTCAAGGGCTGAGCTCACAACCCTGGGTTTAGCAGGCCAATGCTCGAACCACTGAGCTATCCCTCCCCCTAACTTCAGATACTCACACCTTCTTGTCAACTGTTGGAAATGGGTGACAGCCACCTTGATTGAATTGGCCTCTTTAGCACTGACCCCCCACTTGATAAGGCAACTCCCATCTTTTTATGTGCTGTAATATATATATTGCTTACTGTATTTTTCACTCCATGCATCTGATGAAGTGGGTTTTAGCCCATGAAAGCTTATGCCCAAATAAATGTGTTAATCTCTAAGGTGCCACAAGGACTCCTCTTTGTTGTTGTTTTTTATGCAAGATGGCTCATGTAAGATATCATTGGAAAGGTTATGATTTACTGACTGTGATTATCCAATTTGTATGCCTGTATCATTTCTGTATCTGAAGTTAGGAATATTGACTATGTATCTGTATTTCAAATGGGTTACTTTGGGTGTCACCCCCAACTAGCACTTCAGGTACAACAATGGAAAAGCCAGACAGTGCTAATGGCCCATTAGCAAAAACAATGGACTGTGAAAGGGCCTAGTCTTCATGTGGACGCTCCAGACAGCCTGCAAGTAATGGCTGCCACAGCCCTGCAGAGACATGGGTCCAAGTCACTTGGTACGGGACTCCCTCCCTCCCCTTTGGAATGCCAGCATTTTTCCACTGGAAGACAAAGGGTTCCTGCCTTACTCAAGAGCTATATAAGACAAAGGAGTGACATCATTGAGGTTCTCCTCTGCCTCTCCACCCAAAGAGACACTGAAAAAGACCTGGAAGCAAGAACTGAACTGGGGGGAGTAGGGTTGAGCCCAAACTGGAAAGGCGTCTAACTTGTGAGTAATAATATCAGAGGTCTCTAGCTGCAGACCAATGCAGCTGCCTTTCAAGACTTTCTGCGATCTGTCTGTAACAATATGTAGGGTGAGAAATTATTATTTGTATTTGTTTGTGTATTTTGTTTTATTTGCTTAATAATCTGCTTTGTTCTGTTTGCTCTCTTTTACCACTTAAAATTCACCTTTTGTAGTTAATAAACTTATTTCTTGTTTATAATATAACCCCATTTGTACAATTCATAATTGGGGGTGGGGCAAGAGGCTGTGCATATCTTCCTCCACAATAAGAAAGGAGGCAGATTTCATAATATACCTTTGGGTCTGCACTCCAAGCAGGGCCGGCTCCAGGGTTTTTACCACCCCAAAAAAGCGGCGCAAAAAAAAAAAAAGCCGCGATCTGCGGCAGCAATTCGGCGGGAGGTCCTTCGCTCCGAGCGGGAGTGAGGGACTGTCCGCCGAATTGCTGCCGAATAGCTGGACGTGCCACCCCTCTCCGGAGTGGCCGCCCCAAGCACCTGCTTGGCAAGCTGGTGCCTGGAGCCGGCCCTCACTCCAAGGGAAGTGGACACCTGAGTGCTGGGGCAAGTCTTCCCAGAGCTGATCTCAGTGTCTGTGTCATTCTGCAGTTGGGTGTGGCCCTGCGTGTGTGTGTGTGTGTGTGTGTGTGTGTGTGCTGGAGGAGGCTTAATAGCCTGGCTCAGCAACAGGGCTGGCTCCAGGCACCAGGACAGCAAGCAGGTGCTTGGGGCGGCCAACGGAAAGGGGCGGCACGTCCGGCTCTTCGGAGGGAAGGACCTGCTGCCAAATTGCCGCCAAATAATGAAGCAGCAGTAGTAGAGCGCCGATCGCAGCTTCTTCTTTTTTTTTCGCCGCTTGGGGTGGCAAAAACGCTGGAGCCGGCCCTGCTCAGCAAGACAGGTAAAAAGGGTGCCCAGGCTGGCAGAATAGGTGGGCTCAGCGGTATCCCAGGTAAGTGGTATCCCAGCACATCAGGTGTACTTAGATTTTAAACTCGTGTTTGAATCAACAGCCAATTATAACTAAACAGGGCTGAGGCAGAGAAACAAGTAAAGTGGCCTGGGGGTTGCTCTAATTTGCACCAACTGGGTATAGTCCTCAATAGGCCATATGCCAACTGGAACTAGCCAGGACACAGTTTGTTCATGTCCCCCCGAACACAGCATAGGCAGGTATAGGAGCCAGTACTACACCCACAGGAGGGTAGTACTTGGGGTGTTGAGTGAATCCCCAAGGGAGAACTTGCAGATGGCTTCCAGGGTTGCCAGCTCTTATGATTTTATTGCAAGTTGTGATTTTTTGATGTATTTCTTAAAGCTTCAGCTCATGGAGTCAAAAGATTGCATGAAAATCTCAGCTTCCTTTCTAGACGTAAATTTCTAGACCTCATGGTTGCAGAGAAATGCTTGAAAACACAAAGCAAGTGCACCCTAAAGGTAAAGAAACCAGAAGGCAAATAACAAGAAATACAATTTAAAATAATCTCCTGGTTATGGGCCAATTTCATGGTTTGTGTACTTGACTTATGATTTTTGAATGCTCAAGTGTGCCTGAGAATGAAGAGAGCAGAACAAGGCAAAGAATCTGCCTCTCTTTGAAATTAACTTACCTTAAATAATGTGAGACCTTCAGGCTAAAGTAGGTGAACAGCAGTGAGCATTTAAAACCACTTGATGGCGCCAAGAGTCCATCCTCTGCAGGGGACAGTAAGACTACTAAGGTTCTGCTTGGCAGACAGCTAGGAAACTTTCAGAGATAAAGAAATACTGGAAAGGTATGCTGTGGGGTATGTGGGTGAGGGAAGGGCAGGGACATAAGGAAGGACAGAAACTCTCTTGAAATAGACAGCAGTAAGGGTTGACAGAGAGAAATTGCAAGGAAAACTGTCTTGTTTTCCTGTCAGTTACAAAATTAGCAGATGAGGGAAAGGCATTACAGGCCCTACAGCTGGGGTCTTGTTCCTCCTCCCCCACCTTCCCCAGGATATTAGTAACTGCCTTAGACTTAAGTGGGAATATTGGTATCCTGCAGGGGAGAATTGGGTGATCATTTAGTACTGTCTGTCATAAAATCTTAACTGAAAAATGAATTCCAACTTGCAGTCACAGGGTTTGAGAACTGGCTAAATGTTTGTAAAGAAAGAGCTGTGATAAATGGCAGTGTATCAACATGGAGAATGGTATCTAACAAGGAACCACAGGGAGCAGTGTTGGGCCCTGTCTTATTTATCATCAGTCATGATTTGGAAGGGTGAGCAAACAGAACACTGAAAAATTACTGAAATCAGGAGGAACAGCAAACATTAACAAGGACTGGAAAAATAGTTTAGAAGAGACCTACAGAGCATAGGAACCTGGGCAAAAAACAACAGACTAAGAAGCAAATTGGAAATATGAAACTAATACATTTGAATGGGGTTGGGAGATACACAGTGGAAGGAAGGAATGTGCAAAGCTGTGATACTGAGAAAGACCTAGAGGTGATAAGACACCAAATAGATTCTATTTTTGATCATCCAGAAAAGTACTAGGCACCAGCTAGACATGACTTAGCAATGTGATATGACTGCAGAGAGACAATCCCGTTCTGAGCTGCACATGCAAAGGCATCATGTCAATGGAGCATTTCTATATGGCTATGATGCACCTGCATCTAGAATACAATCCCTGATTCTGGGCACCACATTTCACACAAAGATACTGACAAATCAGGGTGTTCAAAGAACAGCAACAAAGTGATCATGTGGCTGGAGGAAGTGAGTGAGGAAAGACTGGAAAAAATTGCTGAATATATGTCTGTGACATGCTAACTATGTTTAAAAGACTATTGAGGCTTCACAGTCAGGCACTCAAATTAGGAAATGCCAGAATTAAGCTTTCCCATGCAACCTTATTTTGGCTTATGGGTGTATGTATTTTTGCACAGTCTTTATCTGCATGATTGCATATTCTATTTTCCATAGGTCCTACCTCATTCAGTGAATAGGATGGATGATAAGGAAACATAACTGAACTTTTTTCCCCAACCATCAAAGATCATTTGGGTTTGAGTTTTGGAGGGTTGGGTTCATTTCCTGTTTTATATTGAACTATTTGCCCTCAGCCCAGGTCTTAAAGTGGGGTCACAAGGTGTTTTGTTTCACTATCTGGGCATACCCTAAGATAGTGAGCTACTGGTAGAAAATATATACAAAGAGCTAGCAAGTTCCAGCACTTAAAGCAACAGTAAAGCCACTTGATGCTATTCCTGGCATTATGCCCCATACACTAACAAGCTAAGACCCAAAAACCCTGTTGTTCAGACTCCCAATAATTGGCTGGCTCTTGCTGATGAAATGGCAACATAGAGAAATGACAACCTTGTACAGGAGCCATAGACAGGAAATTCCTGAACAGGTCATATCAGAGGAGTGGCTGTTTGATAAACTTGCTTCTAGAATTTCTGGAGTGTCCTTCTGAAAACACCATATACACAGACACACTTCTTACAGCGCTAAGGACCTGAAAGTGAGTCCTCAGCTCTCTCTCTTCTTCTCCCCCTGCTGTGACTTCTTCCAGCTGTTGAACCCAACTAGAATCGTCATCCCCAGTGCAATTCCCCTCTCCTAATGCTGGTTCTCTCCCCTTCCATCTTCTCAACACAATCTCTGTCTCAGGCCTTGTCTACCGAGATTGCCCCAATTTCAGATACTGATGACCCACCTTTGGTGTAGCTGCACCAGTGCAAACCCCTAGAGTAAGAAGGCAAGGTACAATATTTGATTTGATGGAGCTTGAAATGGGTAAGATCCACTGGTGTAAACTGCAGCTTTTCTTGTCTACACTTGGGTTTTACACTGGTGCAGCTGCAACAATAGCTGAAATGGGGCAAACCGCAATGGAGTCAAAGCCTAAGAGAGCAAACACTCTGGTAAAACTAGACAGGGAGAGAGTTCCCCACCACCCCCTTCATTCAGCCTATCTGCCAAGATTGTTGCTATTCCCTCCTGCTTTTTGGCCTTTCTTACTGAGAAACCAGCCCCATCTGCTGCTTTTGCCGGTACCAGATTCCATCCAGGTATGACAGTTGCTGTCTTGGCCAATGCCAGGGCCTGAAACTGGGACTTGCAAAGATAAAAGCATGTGTATCGACAGCTAGAGCTAGGGTGACCAGATGTCCCAATTTTATAGGAACTGTCCTGATTTTTAGTCTTTTTCTTATATAAGCTCCTATTACTCCCCACCCCCATCCCAATTTTTCACATTTGCTGTCTGGTCACCCTAGCTAGAGCTAATGATCGGGTTCAGTAATTGCAACTGTAACAGCTACATTCTCTGTGGCTCAGCCATAAGGGAAGATGGTAAGAGACACTGACTTGTTGCATCTGAAGCAGTGGGGGTTTTTACCCACGAAAGCTTATGCCCAAATAAATCTGTTAGTCTTTAAGGTGCCACCGGACTTCTTGTTTTTACTGACTAGTGGATTACCTATGAACAGTGCAGGAAAGTTTTACATGATATTAGTGATTTGTGTGTTTAGAAACAGTCCAGGCACTCACAAGGTTTCAATGTCATCCTCTGTGATTTATCTCCTCATTTAGATGTTTCAGTCCCAGTATCTCCTATAGGACACACTAAAACCAAACAAAAGTCTTTTCTACCTAGTGCTCTGTCAAGGAATGGAGTACACTGACCAGCTAAGGCCCTTTCACAGAGGTCACACCAAGAAGCAGCTGGAACAACTTTCAGGTTGCAGGATGCATTGCTTTAACCCCGGATGGGAACTGTGGCAACACTAGCCCAGAAGGTGGCATCCAGGAGCCATGCACAGCATTGGAGCAAAGGTCGGGTGGAGGAACGATCCTGGGAATAGGTGGCTGGCTGCCTTTAAGGTGGATTTATTTGCCTGCCAGATGTGAAGTCTGTAACCAGCCCCTTTAAAGAGCAGGTAAAGCAGCAAGTGGGTAGGGAGAGAACTGGCTTCTCCACCCCTCGTTTTGGTCTTTCATCATAACTCCAGGCCAGGCAGGCAGATTTTGCAATGTGTGCACTCCCGTCAGGAGGCTCCAGGAGAAGTTCACGCACAGGGAGCAAGTGCCAAGTGTCTAGGGCCTGAGCCAAGGAAGCAGAGGCCCAGGGTGCAAGGGGCTGGGAGCAGGGCTTCCTCCCCGGGGACTATGGAGCTGAGATCCCCTGGCAGCAGGACAAGTCTCTCCACTGGGCTCTTTCTCCTGCTTTGTGCTTTCCTGCCTTCTGAAATACCTGGGAAAGAAGGTAAGGATAGTGCCTGGCCTCCCCATCCCCCGGGAGCTGGGCAGGGCTCTGCCTCCAGCAGCAGGAACCTCTACAGCTTGGCTGAGAGAGGGGTGGGAACGGAAGGTTCCTTGGGAGACCTGGGCAGGAGGGGGGTGGGAAGGAGAGCCTCCTCTGTAGGGGGCTGGGACTGGCCTTCCTCAAAGGGGGACCGGAATAGGGAGGGAGGGAGTTGTAAAATTAAGACAGGGAATTGTGTATGTGGAGGGGTGTGGGGAGACTGACAGGTGGGGTTTGCTCAGGAAACTAACGTCTGACTTCTTACTTTTCTTTGTGACTCTGTAAACTATTATCACACTCCAGGTGCGTGGGAAAGCAGTCATGTTGCTGCAACTTCAGGGAACTGCACCTTCCCTCCCCCCAGTCAGTTTTAAGCACAACATCTTAAAGCATTTGTAGGTCCAGAAGGGATTTTTCTCCTTTTGCATTTAACACAAGCTCTGGGGTTACAAGTTCAAACACAAACCAAATGAATAAATCCCCTCCCCCTCTCCCTGAGGAATCTCTCTGGGGACTGGGGGAAGTTAACACTTTCACCAATAACAGTTTTTGTTTGATTTGTAGCTCTTGTGGAGATTTCTGCATTAGAAAACCTATCAGTACTGGTCTCCCCTTCCACTTCCTTGTGGCAGGGCGAGGAACCTGTACGTGGGTTCATCTACTCTGCACAACTTATCTACCCTGCCCTGTGCATTCCCCTTGATCCCTGTTTTCCCCCCTCCCATTTCTCTTTCCTTTCCACCTCTTGGCCTGCCTATGATCCACTTCCCTTTCCTGCTTAGCTCCTTCTCCCTCCTTTCCCACTTAGCCCCTTTTGCTAGATGTAGTGATAGATATTCCTAGACAGTGTGATGCTTGTGAGGGATTCAGAACCTGCGTAGAACAGGGTATGGGGGGAATGATTCTCTAACTTTCTGTGAGGTTAAAGTGAACTTGTGGAACTGTCTGACCCTCCCTTACACTACCTGTCTCTGTCACCTTTCTCTGCACATTTGTATGAGGGGCTTCAGTGTTCTCCTCTCCTACTGGAGTTGCTCTTCCCCTAGCACTCAACTAGAAGAGCCGTCCACCTCTGTGCAGATTAGGGTATGAGCCTCTCTCTGGCCCTGCGCTGGGCTTTATACTGTATGTGGTTCTCAGACACACTTTAAATAGGGTTCCGGATAAATAAGTTTCTAGACAGGTTTGGCTGTATCTGTCGCTGAGAGGGCCAGATTGGATTAGAACCTAAGTTGGGCTCCAAGTGAACTCCAGGAACTGACTAGTCTGTTGGAAGAATAGTTGGTGATAACATTTTGAGGACTGGATAACTTGTTCAAATACATCTGCCATGCCCCCTTCACTAACAGTTCACCTGCCTCAGACTGTTTTGTTTTGGTTGTGGCTGTGATCCCTTCCTCAAGTCCAGACCCTAGAGCAAGTGTAGACATGCCCTGAGATGCTTTGAGCTGGGGGTGTAATTTGCAGCTTGAGGAGACATACCCGTGCTGCTTCTGATCAAACTAGAGCTCTAAAAATAGAATGAGGCCACAGCAGCAGGAGGGGCTAGCCTCCCCAAGTATGTATCCGTCCAAGGCAGCTGGCATGGACTCAGGGCAGCTAGCTGCTCTCTCCACTGCGGCTACAGTATACGCGTAGAGTCTCTACTGGATAGGTACTTGGGTCAGCTAGCGCCTGATGCCATCCACGGCAGCTACATTTTTTTTTTTTTTTTTTAAGCACACTAGTTCAATCAGAGCCAGTGCAGGTATGTCTCCTTGTGCTGGGGATTGTGCCCCCAGCCCAAAGGGTAGACATACCCTAACAGGACTCATCCCCACTGGTCATATCCCCTGACTCTGTTTGGGTCCCAGTGTGGATGGGGCCTTTATTTCTTTTGGAGAGATTCTCTCCCTCACTATATGCCGTATAACAGTGAGACTTCCACATGTTAGGGGATGGGCAGCCAAGCTCTCTGCCCCACCAGTGTGCCCTCTGTCCCCTAATATATATTAACTTTGCAGGTAAGTGGCTCAACGCTACCTTCCCTCCACTTCCATGTAGCATCCAAATTGTGAGCCTTGTGGGTGGAGACCTGCCTTGCTGGTGCACTGTCCATAGGGGCAGGCAGTGCATGTATGTGTTCCCACCACGACTCACAGCAACTATCCTGTACTACCAGATTGCACTCCAAGGCAGCATGAGCTTCCGCACAGCTGGGTCCTGTCCTTGCCTAGAAAGCTCTTAAATCTCTCTTGCTCACTACAGTATTTTTCTCCTCTCCTTACCCTTATAAAAACTGTCTCTTCCCACTCACTTTATCCTGCCCCTTACTTGTGTGGGGTAGATATTGTGTCCTCTAGGAAGTGACTCGAGTGAGGAGCACCTCGTGCAGATAGGATTTGGGACTACCAGTATTGTGGAAGTGTTATCTCCTCAAAAGTCCCAGAGGAAATAGAGTGGAGAGGGGAAGAAGAAGGGAAGGGTACAAAGATTCATGGCCCTATCTCTGATTGTGGGCCATGCCCTGCTTCCTCATTCCATACGTCTCTTACATGCTCTCTCTTGCACTTTACACTCTGCTGGCTGTAGAATCATAGAATCACAGAAGATTAGGGTTGGAAGAGACCTCAGCAGGTCATCTAGTCCAACCCCCTGCTCAAAGCAGGACCAACCCCAACTAAATCATCCCAGCCAGGGCTCTGTCAAGCTGTGAAAGCCAGGGCTTTGTCAAGCCAGGCCTTAGAAACCTCTAAGGATGCAGATTCCACCACCTCCCTAGGTAACCCATTCCAGTGCTTCACATCCTAGCAAAAAAGTTTTTCCTAATATCCAACCTAGACCTCCCCCACTGCAACTTGAGACCATGGCTCCTTGTTCTATCCTTGTTCTGTAACTGGCAGGCAACACTGATCTAGTCAGGGGCAGCAAAAGAAAGATTCCGGCTCTTTAAATGGCACTTTATCACCCCCAGTTCTTTCCCAGTCCAATTGGATATGGCCCTCAGAGTGAAGCTAGTGGAAATCGACAGGGCATCTTCAGGGATTTTTCTCTGTGCTGCAAAAGTGTAATTCTCAGGCCAGGTTTATACTAGGAGCGCTTTGCTGGTATAGCTGACCTGGAATAGTGAGGATGCAGCTTATACCAGCAAATCTACTCTTTGCTGATATAATTTATTCCTGGACACAACCCACACCCCAAGACAAACCAGTAGATTTAGTGGGATTCAGGTTTTATTTTTTGATCATTTAGATGGATAATAGCAATGTTTATTTTTAAGCAGTTTTTCAATGCTTATCAATTTAAATTTTCACAGTAGTAGAAAATTATGGGGGGGGGTGTCAGACAATAATTATTTAATAACAATAGATGTTGAGATGCAAAAAGTTAAAGCTTTATAATTGCTAAAATACAAATTGTCAACATCACATAGCAAAATATAAAAAGTAAATATCCTTACATCAAACTCTAGTAAGTTCTCAAGCAGCATTTTTTTACTTTGTCTAACTGAACATTTTGATTATCAGTGGAAATATTTTTTCATTAGTTTGTGTGAATTGTTACTAACATTGACCAATAAAAATCTAATCCTTCCAGCCTATAAACAAGCAATCCATGGAAGAGTGCAGTTCTGCTGGTATAACTGTATCTACACTAGGGGCTTTTGTCAGCACAGCTCTGTTGATCACAGAACACTCCTCTTCATACCTTGGCCAACATAGCCAGCAAAGCTTTATAGTGTAGGCCTGGCCTCAGGATTGCCAACTATAAAAGCATTCAACAATCATGAGCCAAGCCTCAAAAAATCATGAGACTGGCTTCTAGATCCCAAGACTTTAGGGTGCACTCAGATAGGGGCAGCTCTATGTTTTTTGCCGCCCCAAGCACGGCAGTCAGGCGGCCTTCGGCGGCATGCCTGCGGGCGGTCCACGGTCACGCGGATTCGGTGGTGTTTCTGCAGGTGATCTGCTGGTCATGCGGCTTCGGCGTACCCACTGCTGAATTGCCGCCGAAACCGCAGGACCAGCGGACCTCTCACAGTCACACCGCCGAAGGGTGCCTGACTGCCACCTTCACAGTGACCGGCAGGCTGCCCTCTCCTCCCCCCCTCCCTGACGCGCGCAGCTTGCCGCCCCAGGCACGCGCTTGCTGCGCTGGTGCCTGGAGCCGCCCCTGCACTCAGATCACATTTTCATTTTTTTCCACAGCAACCATGAGGGATGGAAACTAAACTGAAAGCAGGATTCTCACCTAATCACATGCTTTCTAGGAGTCAAGACACTAAGAAAAACACCAAACAGCTTGAGACTCATGAGAAAACCATGAGAAGTGGCAATACTGCATTCTGCAGACCTTGTACACTTGCTGAGTTAACTACTGCATGAAGCAGTTGAGACAGTGCATTTGGAGGGGAAAGGGATGCAAGGTGGAGGTCATAGGATGCAAAAGTCAAAGGAGAGAAGATGAGTTGAACACCGTGGGTATGAGGGATGGAAGATGGAAGGTTAGTGAGGGAGATATTGGGATATGGGGGAAAGTGAATGCTGAGATAAAGCTTGTAAATTTCTTTCTTATTCCCATCCCTGAACATGGAGGAGATCTTTGAGTTAAAGCATCTCCCCATAGAAATACAGAGGGAGAGGAAAGAAACTGGGTGGTTGTGGACAGTCGATACTAAAATACAGCTGACAGAAACACTCCCGCTGGAGACTCAAATTAGGGCTGATACTGTCCTGGAAATTAACTAGTTAATGTTAGTACAGCCCTTTGCAGCTTCAAAGCACTGATAAAGTTTTCACTGTTATAGTTTGCCATAAACAAAGAAAGCTCTATAATTTCAGTAGGGAAAAGAAAACCAAAGTAAAGACTGCAGGAGAGGGAGAGAGAATGGTGTTTGTCTCTCTTTGCAACCAGCTACATCTGGGCTGAATGCAAAATGACAGCTTCCCCTGCAGACAGGAAGACTCCTAGAAACTTAAATACAAAAACAAAATAACAGTTGGATGGCTCCATATGTAGGGGAGATGATACATCCATAAACTAGCTGCTAAAGGCTCTTGGTTGCTGTGACTGATGCAGTGGAGGTTACACTCTTCATATGGTCTCTTTACACTGTATCTTCCCATGACCCTCCTTCCTCTTTTTCCCCAGCCCTGGCTAGTTCCCTGAGGCAACACTAATTGATCTTTTGTGGTGGTAATTTGTTCAGTCACTTCAGCACTTATCTCTTTTCAGCCCTCTGCCTTTGCTTCTCCTGTTCTGAAGGGAGATTCTTGGAGAGTATTCCATTACCAGGCCAGTTTTGGAGCACTGAATTCCCATTTTAATTCATCCCAGCATCCTGTACCCATTTAAGGGGGTGGGGAAACACTGAGAGGAAGCCTACTCTGCTAGGCTTCACGAAGGGCTCCTCTTGATTTTTGCTGCCTGGGTTTGTGGATTGGAAAGAATTTTGGGTAGCTGCAGTGTTACTGAGATCTATTGCTATCCTCCCTCTAGCTGTGCTATGGGTTTGGGGACAAAGGCAAAGATTCTTCATGCTCGTTTCCTGGCTGGAGAAGAAGGAATTGGGGAGAGATGATGTGGCTATGAATTGTGGGGCAGAACTGCAGACATTGCTGAATGACCTGGATATGGTCACATTGAATATAATGGGGAAAGTCAAAAGCAGTAGTGACCTAAGAAGCAGTGACAGAATGGGAAGGCTCTCTATGCCTGTTCCATAAACCATGGGAGTTCGGTTTCTCATCCTTTCCTTCTGGTTTGCAGTGAATCTCCTGGACACAAGCACTGCACAGAATGAACTGGGCTGGCTTCCGGATCCTCCAGAAACAGGGGTGAGTACTATGCTGGGGAAGGAAGGGCAGAACTCTGGAGTATTGTCTGCCGTGGAGAGAAATCAAGGATCAATTCCAAAAAGGGACTCTTAGGGCTTGCGAGTTACAGTGCATTAAAGCAGCCACAGGCGTCCTAGCTCACTACCCATCCACACTGGCAAGGCACATAGAGCGCTCTGACTCCGCAGCTAGAGCGCTCCTGATACTCCACCTCGGCGAGAGGAATAACGTTTGATGCGCCCCCCCATTGGAGTGCTGCGGCGCCAGTGTGAATGGGGTGTTGCATTACTGCACTCTGATCGGCCTCTGGAAACACCCCATAATCCCCTTAAGTCAAGTGGCCACTCTTGTCATTGTTTTGAATCACTGCAGGAATGCGGATATGCCCTTTGAAAGCTCCCTTTCTGACAGTCGGTTGCTTATCTGCTCCGAGACAAAGCAACCATTAGTGTGGAATGCAGTGTGTGAGAGAGAGGTGGGGGAGAGAAGGGGTCTGCTGCTGTGTGAACTTACAAGACAGCATGCTGACATGGTCTCAGCCCCCCAAAAACCCACTCTCTCTGCCCCCTCATACACACAACGCACTCCCTGTCACACTCCACCCCATCCCCACCCCCCATTTGAAAAGCACGTTACAGCCACTTGCATGCTGGGATAGCTGCCCATAATGCACCGCTCCCGATGCCGCTGCAAGTGCCGCAAATGTGGCCTTAGTCTTAGCCTTAGTCCTGCCCTGCAGCTCCCCATAGTATTTCAATCCTGGCCTCCCCACACAGCTCTGCCAATGCCCCTCAGTCCTGCCCTGCAGCCCCCTGCTATTCCAGTGCTGGGCTCCCCTCACAGCTCTGCCAATGCTCCTCAATCCTGCCCTGTAGCCCCCCTGTTAGTCCCGTGCCATGGATCCCATTACTAAGGAAATATAATAATGTTGTTACTTTTTAGTGATTATTGGCAGTTGGTATTTAAATAAGAAATCTTTCAAATGGATTCATATGTTGAATCTAAATACAGGAGGAGGAAGAGTAAAACTGATGTCCTATCTTGTCACCTGAGTTCCTCTGTCCCTTGTTGCAAGTACAGTGTGTGCTTCCCACCCCCATTGAAATACCCATGACAGAACTACTTCCATTCCTAATGATTTTGAAGAATCTCAAACAATTTGAAAATAAGTGGGACTCTCTGTTCACTCCCTCTTAGGGCCTTACTGGTTGTAAACTGAATATATTGGATCATTAATTGACTGTGAACAGTCAATTGAGAGACTGCCCCAGGGAGATGCAGTATGGTCTAGTGCAGTGGTCTCCAACCTTTTTATGCCCAAGATCACTTTTTGAATCTAAGGGCAACTAGGATCTACCCCCACCCCTTCCCTGAGGCCCCACCCCTTCCCCAAAGCTCCGCCCCACTCACTCCATTCCCCCCCCCCCGTTGCTTACTCTCCCCCACCCTCACTCACTTTCACCGGGCTGGGATATGGGGTTGGGGTTCGGGAGGGGGTGCAGGCTCTGGGCTGGGGCTGAGGGGTTCACAGTGTGGGAGGGGGCTCTGGGCTGAGCCTGGGGCATGGCATTGGGGTAAAGGAGGGGGTGAGGGGTGCAAGCTCTAGTAGGGAGTTTGGGTGCAGGAGGAGGCTCCAGGCTGGGACAGATGGTTGGGGTGCAGGAGGGGATGCAGGGTGCAGGATCTGGGAGGAAGTTTGGGTGCAGAAGGGGGCTCCAGGCTGGGGCTGAGTGTTGGGGTGCAGGAGGGGGTAGAGGGTGCTGGCTCTGGGAGGCGGGTTAGGGCTGAGGCTTGGGGTGCAGGAGGGGGTTTGGGGTGCAGAATGTGGTATGGGGTGCTGGCTCCGGGAGGGGGCTCAGGGCTGGGGGTTGGGGTGCAGGAGAGGGCTTGGGATGCTGGCTGTGGGAGAGGGCTCAGGGTGGGGTTTGGGGTGCTGGCTCTTGGAGAGGGCTCAGGGCTGGGGGTTTGGGTGCAGCCTCCCACCAGGCAGCATTTACCTCTGGCAGCGCCCAGTCGGCGGCGGGCGCAGTGGGGCTAAGGTAGGGTACCTGCCTACGCCGGCCCCACACCACTTCCGGAAGGGGCCAACGCACATCTGTGGTCCCTGGGGGAGGGACAGAGGGCATGTGGCTCCATGAGCTGCCCCTCTGTGCAAGCATCAATGGGAGCTGCGGTGGTGGTGCTTGTAGACAGGAGCAGTGTGCAGAGGGAGACCCCTGGCTGCAGGGCCGCGCTGGCTGCTTTCAAGAGCAGCATGGGGCCAGGATAGGCCTTAGCGGCAGCCACGCTGCTCCGCTGGAGATCACGATCGACTGGGAGATCCTCTAGGATCGACCTGTCAATCATGATTGAGCGGTTGGTGATCACTGGTCTAGTGGATAGAGCCTTAGACTGGAATTCAGGAGACTAGAGTTGTAGTTCTGCCTGTGCTACTGGCCTGCTGAGTGACCTTGGGCAAGTCACTTCTTTCTGTGCCTCAGTTTCCCTATCTGTAAAATGGGAATAAGGATACTGGCCTCATTTTTAAAGTGCTTTTAGATCTAGATTATTACAAATCAGAATATGACTTTTCTAGTTGCCAGCACTACAAACTCTGACCTGGCATTTACACATCTCACAGAGTGCTTGGTTTTCTTCTGTTCTTATCTGTTATGTACAAACAAAGCAATCATGTACTCTCTGTAAAATGACTTTTGTTTTAGATCAAAAATAAATAAATATTAGAACAAAAATAAAGACTTTATGAAAAGACAGCATGTTTTTTTGTCTTCTCCGTAATGTCTGAACTGAACACAAAATAGCAGGTGCCTTCAGCAGACTACCAGAAAGTTAAAGATGCACTATGCATAAAATTAAGTGCTACATAGCCACATGCCATTACCACGGGAAGGGCGTCACTAGTTGGCACCAAGATAATATCTTCATCTGCATAGGATAAGCCTGCATAGCCAGCTTTGGTAATGCCTATCCAAAGAACAGCAACTAAAATAATGTCCCTTCTCTATGTTTCTCGGGA